>NW_010562021.1:0-40435 GCF_000687285.1 Phaethon lepturus | reverse complement strand
TCCCTACTCCTTTTCAGATTACTTACCTAATTATTAAGAACTTAAGTCTTATAACTTACATCTTTTGACTCACCTCTACAGAAAATCAATGAAGTTTAAAGGCACACATCTATCCCTGCAGTGGAACCCATGTTTTTTTTTCCAAGTTTGAGTGTTTCCTCCACTTTTCCCCAAGATTTTCATAGGCATAGTTCACATTGATGTTGATCTTCATATTTTCCCTGAAGGAAGATGCCTATTCCTGCTTGCTTTTAGAAACACCCCTGAGCCAAGTCCATTATCCACACAGCTGCTAAAGATAGCCCATCAATAACTGCAGCCTGATCACCCCTCCTCTCTCTGGGTATAATTAACTAGTTGTTGCAAGGGAAGTACTTTCTGAAGGTGTTTTCACCCTTCAGACTATATATTTAAGGTTGTTACTGTCTATGTTAAAGCTGATTCAGGAAGTCACAGCTTACTTCAACAATTATTTTCCAGTTAGGTTATTTTAGTGTTCTGAGTTACAATATGATGCAACAAACTTTTGTATCATCACAGATAAAGAAATAGTAAGCTATTCTGTGTAGCTAAGAATGGGCACTGGGAAATGGAGAAAATAACTACTGAAACTTCTATATTTGACAAAGTCACTAATTTGATACACTATTAATTTAGTATAAAAGTTATGCTTGTTCTGAATTCTGCTAACATAATTAGAATGTAATTAGTAACAATTATAATTATGTTTCATTGCCTTCTTTTGCATAAGACCCATCATAGTAGCATTCAAACCTCCTGCGCAGGCTTTCAGGCATCCTGTGATGTACCGATAGACACTAGACCTGAATTTAGCGCTCTAAGCATTTCAAAGGACTGACTAATCTCTAGGTGAAATACAAATCTTGTCACTGATGTGAAAGGAGGCAAAAATCTCACTCTAAGACGGCTTTAGTTAATGGAGCTGGACAAATTACATGAGCTAATGATTAAAGATAGTTTCCATATATGAACGGGACAGCAAGCAAAATAAAGGGTCAAACTAAAATGAAATCAGATAAATTCTCGTTATGGTCATAATTTGAAAAATTAAACTGCACTGACAGAGGAAGCAGAAAAGTAAAATATTTCATTTTGGCTTTTGAGAAATGGCCATTTAGAAGGATTAAATTGGAATGAATAGAAGAACAACAAATTTTGAAAAGTGTTCTAGAACTGAGGGTCCTAGATTATGAAGTTTGTCATCTTTGGATTTTTTTTTTTTTTCCTAATGCAAATGTAAGCAGAGAGACAAAGCAAGCCGTCATTCAGGACCTACTATTAGTTCCTCTGTAAGAGCTTCATTTATACTACCATTTACATGTTTTGATGAACTGAACAGTCTTTGCGGCACACCTCTACAGTACAATAGAGCTATTCTATTCCACACTGACAGAAAAATGCTGAAACATCTTCTTTTTGTGAATCTTCAATAGTTAGAATTCCATCAGTGGAGAAGCCAACGTACCCATGTATATACACAAAAAGGCAAGCTGCTTTATATAGACACTTGAATTTGTACTGAGAGCAAATACTTGGACAGGGTTTACTGTAACAGCCAAAAGAATGCAACATTTTATTGTATTTGAGACAACCACAATATGATTTAGGGCAAGTGCACAGATTCCTACTTCTTTTAGGTCACTTCAAATGTTTAGTTTTCAAAAGATGTAGCTGCATTTTGGATTCAACAGTGTGGGATTTTTCTTGTTATTTGATTAACTATTTTTCCTCAAACATTAATGTGCACCTTTCTCAGGTTTAGTTTGCAAGACTGGGTGGCATCTTGTTTTCATTATGCTAGAGGAACTTATTCAGTTACATTAAACTTTTTTCTGAAGAATCACTTCAACTGAAGGCCCAGTGCTAAAGTGTGTGAAAACAGATGTACAGTAATACATGCCTAAAATATTTCAATTCCAGTTCTTACCAAAGCTGTGAACTGGAATGAAAGCTGTCAGATTGGTCAAAACCACAGCTTGTGATTTTGATCTTTGTATATTTAGCATCATGCCACTAAGTAACAGCTTATATTTTTCGCTACATTGCTATATAATAGTTGCTTTGAAGACAGATTCCCCCCCCCCCCCAAGTATGCCAAGACAGTAAATCAACATCTTACAAAGTAACCTCCAAGTTTTTCTGATGGATACAAGGATAATACAAGGCAGTCTTGCCACCTGAAAAATCATCTCAAGATACATTCTCTCTTCAGTGCTGCAACAGAAGATTCACTGTTTCCCAAGAGCAACATATTTATCAGAACAAAAGAATAGATAATTAGGACAGAAACTGATTGACAAGACCAAAGGCTATCACCGAACACAGGTGACACAGAGACACATGTTCGTGTGAATAAGACACTAGAAAGACACTGTTCTGCTGTCCAGTGAAGGGCCAGCTTCTAATCAATCTTGAATCTGTCAAAGCGTCATCTTGGACTGTTCCCAGAAAGAAAAAAGTCCAACAGACACTTATAGAAATTTTATTAATTACTTCAGATTTTGCCTGGGTTTGCCACTATGCAGCTATTTGTTAGTCACCTGTTTCCCACCTATTTCAATGCTGTATTACTAAAACCGTTGTTTTCTTCTAAGATGTCCAACTCAAAAAATAACAATGTGGGTAGGTTTTTTTTCAACTTATACAGAAAAAGCATTTTTCTCTATTCAACTCAATTTTTCTTATACATTATCAAGTCTCTGTATTCAATACCTAATCTTCCAAATTTTTTAAAAATTCAGAATCAGTATTATAGAAGTCTTTGACTGTATATGCATGAGATAAAATAAATGTGACCTTTAGAAGTAGGATGGGCATATAGTGTTACATCACACTTCCACATCTAGATCTCTCCCTCCATTTCTAAATCAATCTTAGAAAAATATATCCAACAAGCTTACTGTCATGTCAAAGACTGTGAAACTCACTATTTGTAAGAGAAGTTTCACAGAAGAAGCTGTACTGTGACTATCGCCTGAAGTTGGCCTCATGCATGAAACTATGAGTATTGTAAGTTTATGTTATACCTCAAATAGATCCTTGCATGTATTCAATCTGTACTTCTAAACTAAGTGAAGCCTAGAAATATAGGACTACTGATAATTCCATTATGTTGAACAGTTGTAAGATTTTTGGCTTATTTTTTTAGCTAATGAAAGGATATGATAATAGTAGGATATAATAGTAACTACGTAATAGTTAAGAAAAAGAAGAACAATTTTTAGAGGAATCTGTTCTTCAGAAACTGTCAAATGGTTTAAGAATATGAACTGTCCTTGCCCTCCTCCTGCATCAGAATGTTGAATGCTTATCTAGTGTCTTATAATCCTTACCCGCTGTAGCAAAAGAGCAGAACAGGATTTGCTTTAGGGATCTAATGCTGTTCCTATCTTCTCCTTCTATCCAGCTTGATTTGCAACATGGAATAAGAATAACAGAGGAAGTCCTAGTGCTCTAGACTGCTTTAGCTTAAAGTACTGGAAAATTTTATATGGAAGCATGTACACTTAACTGCTGTAAACTAGAGCTGATCTGCCCATATTTGTCATCTTTAAACAGACTCTTGCACAACGAAACACAGTTGTGTTTTAGTGCAAACTTAATCTGTACTTATAGTGCCTGCACTTCTGGGAACAGTGTTTTTCCTGACCTTCAGCAATTGCTACGCCATAAAGCAAAAAAGTTGCCTGCCACCTCTCCATATATAGCCTATATATCTCTGTATATAGGCTTATACGGCTCTTCTAACCTTGAATCTCCATATCCGTAAGTCAGGGATTCTTTCTGTAGAGTTCTTGTGCCTCTACCAGAAATGGCTGCATTTTGTTTTCTTGAGATCAAGTCATACAGACATAGGGAATTTACCTGCACAAGAACTGGTACCTGACTTGACTATTTTAGCTTTTTTATACATGGAACGCTTTCCTAGTAGTTTCAAGGGAATACTTGCACAGAGATCGATTATACATCTTTTACACACATCTGTAAGTATTAATTAAACTAGTTCCCAGAAGCTGACAAGGCTACTTACTTAAATAAATGACTACTTATGTAAGTAAGGTCTAAGAGTGTTAACCTTTATAGCATTTAAACCTTTTTTGAATGAAGGATGACATAACTGCATAACAGTAAAGTGTTAATACAATTACATGAGAACAGAAACACATAAGAAGGCATAGACCTTAATTAATCTAGGACAAAAAAAATTCCAAAAGCCTTCCCTATTCCATTCACACCTAAGGAATTCATCATAAATAATGTTATTACACAGAATCTCAAGTGAAGTCAGAATGATTTGTCATTTATTATATGAAAGGTTGTCACCATAACAAAGAATACAAAGCCACAAATATTAATAATGAAGTTAATTAAAGCTCAATATCAGGTCTTAATAGGATGCAAAACAATCACCAGAACACTTCCAATAACAACAAGCAAAACAGACACTTGTAAAGAGATTTAAATGAAGTTATAACATCTGATTTCTGGGAAGAGCAAAACAGTATGGACTGACAAGGATAGATATTGGAAGAAACAAATAGTAATCTCTGCCATGTGAAAAACGTATTTACATTTTATTTTAATATATATCCTATTTTATAATTAGATTTTGTAAATTATTTTACATACATTGCATGATATCAAGCCTGGCTTTATCTTTTCTGCCAGAAATAGACACTATACCTCCTCTGCTACTGGAAGTTTCTCCATGATTATGTTATTCCTAGATTGGAATACAAGACCATGTTCAAAACCAAGGAATGACCTGAAAAATGTGTATATTTAAAAATCATGCTGTATTAAACCAATTATCCAAAATACAAAACCTCATTTCTACAAATTATTCAGAGCACCCCAAACTGATGAACAGTTTTTCAAATTAAGTCCTTTTAATTCTGCAACAGAAGACATAATGTGGATATGTAAAGTTCTATTTTTTTAATAAGAAATAATTTGGACAAGACTATTAAAATCAAAATTCAGTTTTATCAATTCCATTTATCATCACCAGTGCAATAATTAAAAAAATCCACAGCAGTAATTTTCAATCAATATTTCATGTGTCTCTGTCAGGGCCCTGTAGACCTTACCAGACCAGCGTCACCTGGGGCCTCCCCAGGGTACCCATGAGCCCCACAGCTTCTGTAAGTTCAGCCCTGGGTCTCCAGTCCCTGCCTGAGGTTATGTTACAGAAGTGACAGTCTCTAGCTCAAGTACATCTCTGCCTACATACCCATTGATCTAGACCCTCACTCTTGGACAGATTTCCTGGCTTAAGCTTGACCCTACTTCACTGTTATGGACCTGCCTGGTGGTCATTGTGCTGTGTCTTAGCCTGGTTGCCCTCACTAGACCTGATCCTGACCTGTAAAAGTTGACTTACCAGTTTGACCTTGGACCTGTTTCATCACCACAAACCTGTCTAGTCATCAATATGGTTTGACCCTTGCTGCTATTCCCAGGCTTGCCTAGGGGCAGCGGGTTGGGACATTGGCTAGTGAGGTCCCTGCCCTGCTTGCTGTGTTACCATGCCTGACTGCCCATCCCTTGGGGAGCAGCTGGCTGCACAGGCTCATCTTCAGTTACCCAAGGCCTTAATTCTGCATTCCATATCTGTAAAGTATTTGTAAAAACAAAATAACCTACCAAAATCTATTTTGGGATAATTCTAGGAAAGAAAATACACATTAAGATGTCATATCAGCTCACCATCTGCTCTAAACAGCAATTTGCCTTGCTAAATCAAATCTGTTTTGTTCCCTACTATTCTTAACTTCTATTTAGTTATATATATCGTTTGTCATTTTTTTTGTCAATTCCCTAATTATTCATTTTCTCAATTCTCTCAAAGTCCCTTTTCTCAATCTTTCAAGTACAATGTTTTCTCTACATACTGGTAACCGCTAATCTATCTTCTTTTCCATGTTTTTCACTCAAAATTTTTAATATAAGAATAAAACTGGTAGCAATTATGAAGTTGACATAATTACAAATATGAAGTAGAGGCATATAACAAAACCCATAAAAATCTCTTAAACTTCAAATTCACTATGTTTATGTATCTTAGTATTGTCCAGCTCTAATTGTAAGCTTTGTGTATACTTTTCCTGCTGTGAAGAGCTACTGCAACATTCTTTAAAATTCTTCAGAAGCATTTTTTTGTTTGTTTTTTAAACTAGATTTTGAAAGAACTACTTCTACTCCAATCAAGAGCAATAGTTCTAGGTCACAAAAGATCTGAAGGAAAAAACACATTTGAGAAAAGCAAGGGGGTGGAACTGAACTCGGAAAGGGCAGCCAAACAGCAAGGATTATCAATGAGCATGTTCACTTGAGTGACAGATAAGAATTAAGTGTGGGGAACAATGGAATGAACTCTCAGTGCTATTCAAATGGGCTTAATTTTACCTAAGACTGTAAGCCGCTATTACAATTTTCTCATATTTAGAAGAGCTACCTTACTTTAATAAAATAAACAACATCATTTATTTACAGTTTTAAATGACTGATCTATAAAACTAAACCAAACATCACCTAAAGCAGAATAACTTCCTACCTACACTGTTTTCTATAAATCAAGTAGAAAACAGCTGCCCAAGCAGCCAAAGAGCTAAAAGGAATGCTCTTTAATATGTGAAAATAGTTTATACACAGGGAGGTCAGTTAGTGGGTGTTTGATGTAAACAGCCATTTTAACTTGCCTTTGGAACATGGAAGTATTATCTGAGTTAAACTGTTATCTAGAGAAAAAAAAAGTAGCAGCTCTTTTAGAATAGCAAATCAAAGAAGAAATAATTGTAGCAGCCACTTAAGAGAGTCACATTCTCTTCCTTTGAACTATTATAGGCATCAGAAGTCTCTTATGTTTTTCCACTCTGAGGGTACTTTCATATAGATGGTGCTTGCAGAAAATGCACCAATGAGCATCTTCTACTACAATACCAGCTTAGAGAAAGAATGCAAGTTTCAAGTAGATGAGTTTCAGCTGAGATGTACAACAGCTTTTGGTAGTATTAGGTCTTAACATGGCCATTTAGTTAAAAAATTCTGCTAATTGTCCTTTATATACCTCTTCTATAGCTAAGGAAGAGTCAGGTTGCTTTACGTACCTTCCCATTAAAATATGTTATTACCTTCCCATATAAATGTTTACTCAATATTTTTAATTGCATTTAAAACAAAGACTAGAAACCAGTAATTTCTGCTGTAGCATATTATAAAATTATTGTATTTTATATAATAGCCACATATTATAAAAGCATTACTCATATTAAGCAGTACACAGATCCAAGATAAATATTCTATCACACTAGATACCGCAAAAATAAGAAAATAATGTTGTTTTCCATCTTGGAGACCTGTATATTGTGCTATTTATGCAAACTAGAAGATACAATGAGAAACTCATTTCCTCTTGATATGTACTGTGAACATTCACATATATCAGGTGCAATTTCTGCATCCCGGCTCAGTCATTATCTTGAAAACAGATTTGATATAGCTCAATTAGTTATAATGGTTTTATCTGGGCTATTTTTCCTCATCAACAAAGGATTTGAGGAGGAATAGGACATTAAAAAAAAATTAAATACTTAATCTGGTAGTTTTATTCTGAAGGAATTACAGGGAAGTTTCAAATGGCAGTGGACACTTATGTTTAGCCAAACTGAATTCTACTCAAGTCTCTGCTTGAGAAAGTATTCTTTGGAGGCATGCACCCCACCACCACCACCCCCCGCCGCCCAAGAAAAAACAAAAGCAAAATACCACAGACCCCAGTAAGTACAGTATGTCTGAAAATGCAGTACTGTGTTGACTGGAGCAGGTCCACTAAGTAGAAAGAACACGCACTTTCATGAAATATCATACTATGATATGTTCCTCACAACTTTCCAGAACAAATGAAGCTGCTGCCATGGGACATAATAGTTCACTTCTGCAAAGGTATGGAAACACGTAGTATCAGTTATGAGAAAGCAAAGCAGTGTGATACAACTGGAGCTCTCAAAGAATGGCACAGGGACTGGAATCAAGTAACATGGCATTCTATTTAGGGAACATCCTCAAAATAATAATTAAATGTAAAAAACCACTAATTACAATGTCCACTACTTTTTATATTTTAAAAGTAATACATCTGTTCTGGAAAGCTAGGAATCAGTGGACAGTCATAGCCAAAAGTCTTACATGTGATCTATTTTTTTTTTTTTTTTTTAGCCTGCCTTCTTTTCTTTCTTTTAGACCTTATTTCTTTTGGCCAGTAAACATGAAAAGAAACAATAACACATCATGGGAGATTGGCTCTGCTTAGCTATTCTGTAATTTGTCTTTGAGGAACAATCTGTCATTGAATGATCACAACAAAAAACAAATATATGGACAAATATTATCTATTTAAACAGCCACGGCTACATGTTGGAAATACAGTTTTCATTTCAGGGGTTCCTGACTTGCAGCCAAGAGGTGGAGGTGGAAATTTTCATGGTTTAGAAATAATTTTATGCCTGCCTATCAATCTTTCTGTTATCTGGGCATGAATAATTAAACAGATTACTGGACAAATGGCTGTAAAGTGATCACATAAAATTAATTTAGACCTTAGCAAATGTTTGCTTCTCAGTATTTTAAAAAAGGAAAGATTAATTACATTTTTAGGAGGCCACTTAACTCTTGGGATGTTTCAAGCATTAAGAAAGTTCAAAGATCATCACATTTAAGCTTCCTTTTCAGTTTTCATCTGTTTGAGAAAAATCTGTATGTTGCTGCCATACCACATTAACTTACTTGAATTCACATCAGTGTAATGACTATTACATTAAAATCAACATTGCTACTGGTTGCAGATCATGAAGTCCAATTTTAGTAACACATCTCCTTTTAAACACTCAGCAGTTACCATTACCCAAGATATTAGATTGTAGGAAACACTGTGAAAGCCAAACACTTTAGAACCGAATACTCAAAACCAACTTTGTCCACAAAATCTATATAGGTCTGAGAATACAAGCATTGATTCTACTATTTTAGTACTTCTGTGTTTCAAGTTACAAGTATATGAATTGCATAGATTAATTCATTTTTATGCTAGCTTTAGCTTGACAGTAAATAGAATATATAGTTTTCATTTAAATCTTTTTATCAACTTTAACATTTCATGTCATATTGTATTGCAATTTGTTCACTTACCTGTGGTTCTAATTCAAATTATCGTAGCTTAGGGCAATTACGTCATACTGTACTGCTAATATGATAGATACATGTTACTTCCCGAGCATGACAACACAAGAAGCACACATGAAAAGTATGATTTCATTGAACAGTATAATTCAAGTACTTGTAAGTATATATGCTGCTGCTTCAGGAAAAATAATTATATGAACTGCTCATTCATTGTGTCCCTATCCATCATTTATATACTTTTAAATTATAAGGCACTTTGTTCCCAGTCATTCTGGTGTAAAATCCATAAATTTCTGGCTATTCTGGATATATATAGCAACATATTTGTACCTGGATGGTATCAAAGACATTAACCATGAAATCATTATTCTTGCAAACAGTTACATTCAGCACTGGCTACTAATAATGCATAGAACGAACCAATTGATTTATCGTATGGCTACTATACACAGCTGGAATGAAGTACGCACTAAAATAATTGATTGCTAATTTTTAAAAAATTACAGTAATTTCTTCATTAATTACATTCACTGGAGCAAAACTCAGTTTTTTTTAAACAGTATTTTCCCCTTCTCTTTCTCTTGTTTGTGGGTTTTTTTGTTTGTTTTTATTGAAGACCCTGGGAGAAAATAAGTAATTTAATCATTTATCACATCCTTCAAATTCTGATTTATGGAAAAAGTTGATCAGTTACACTTAATTAGCTATCAGTCTACATCTAGTGTCAACTGCCATAAAGACCATTTATGTATATAACCAAAGAATTGACAAATCTTGTAAATATTTGAGTACTAGTGTGTACAAAATCTCTTCATAAATCTCTTCTTTACACTGATATTTAAATTTGGTGTTTAATACAGCCATTCAGAACAAAGAGTGTAATCTGCTTCCTTAACTTCTCAGATTTTTCTTATGTGATTTTATAGTACAAATGCAGTTATTTTGAAAAAATACACATCTCAGCTTTAAAGTAATCATCATCTTTCTGCTTATAATCTTTGAAAATACCTATTACTAGATGAAAAAAAAACTTTCCATTTAAAAACATTATCTTGTAATTCAGTGGTGACCCTCAATTTAAGAGGCAAAGGAAGGCATTCCATAGTCAGGTTAATTTCTGATTAATAACTTCCGAATAATCTTGGTTTAGCTTAATCTGCTCAGAGGCTCAGATATCTGTTGAAAGAGAGATGTCAGCCCAGATGATATGCTAATGACTGGACATGTGCTTAGAAAACTATAGAGAAATAGCTCCTGAATACTGCCATTACTGACAGCTCTCACCCTAAGGAAGCACTTGTACTTCTCTCTAAAAACCCTGCAAGAACTTGCTAGTAAATGTAAACAGGCCAAGGATCACAACAGCCAAAAAGATGCTGTAGCACCTTGTATACATACAGTCTACTGGCTAACTGCACCCATGAGCTTGACAATCTTTTTGCAGACTCATTTATTTCCTAGTAAATTTGTGTTTAAGCTACATGTACTAGGACTCTGCTTTTTTACTGTACATGGAAAGGTCATTTAAGTGCATACACAACGTGTTATCACCGCAGAGAACACATAACTTAATAATGTAATAGCTTTTATCATCTTTTCTCCTGTGTTTGAGCTATTTCTGATACCATTGCTGTTGGACATGGCTTAAACATGAGCCAAGTGCCTGACACTCCACATACTCTTGCTGCATTTCCCAAGAGCGTGTACTCTCTCTCATCAGGACAACACACCTTTTTGAGTGTCAGCTGCTCACAGACTGTCTTTCCTGATACACAGACAGAGGATGCCGTGAATGAAAAGTAATACAGTCTGAAACAGCTGATATGAAAGCCAACATTAACAGTAAAGAGAGACAGCATTTTTTCCCCAGTTCGTGTTTGCAAGCAGAAGGGAAGTGATTATACCAACATATGGAAAAGCTCTCTCTGCTTAGAGACCACTGCCAAATGATGTTCTTAAGAGGCTGACTGGACTCCCTCCTGAGCATTCAACTCCACTCGACAGAAGATGATGGCAGGGAAGCAATACAATTGTTGCCACTTCATTCCTTGCCCCTTCCACACATTATGCATCATCACCTTCCACACTCAGGGAAGCAGAAAGACAGCAACTCTCTCTCCCTTTTTTCCATGCATTGTTGCTTGTTCCAAGCAAGTAGATTAAAAAAAAAAATTAATTGCCTTCTAGAAAACTTGCAGAAAATGTGGTAGCCTGCCTAGGAAAATGCATTAGCTTCAAAAAGGGAATCAAATGCCTTTCCTGCTCTCCAGATGCAATCAATTATACACACGAATAATATCAAGACTTGCTTCCCTTCCTTCCTTAATCTCTCAGAAAGTCACTATCCAATAGCTGAACCCTATAGAGACACATGCCCACGTGTGAGAACAGGACAGACACACAAAGCCTTATGGGTCAACATTATCCATAAGGGTAATTTAACTGAAATTAAGGGTCAATTTAACTGAAATGATGAAATATGAGTTGTGAAACATACTACCTTTAATAATCTATTATTAGAGTCAGTCACATAACCCCATATCACTTAAGGTCTGTTGGATAGAAGCTTTTAAGCTTTTTTTTTAAGGGGGACATTTATTTAATCATACATTACCTTTTTGTTCAAACATTCTTTTTATCTTCTTACCCTAATCAACAGCTGATGTTCCTCCAGTCCAGCCTTCTCAGCACAGTCTTGGATCAGCTTAAGCTGATCACCTCACCAAAGCCTTAGGTTTGGGTAGCAAGACTGGTGATTAAGCGCAGCAGCTACACTGAACTGCTCTTTGGAGTCTCTTTCAGTTTCCTCTCCCATACCAAGGAAGCAGAGCTAACCGTAATCCCACTAGGCAACATGTTTATCTCCATGAGCTTTTATGAATCTGTTGTTTTTCATGGTGGACTATCAGAGATGAGACATACTAAACGACCAGAGAGCTCTCTAACAGAACGTGATAGTCTGCTGACTGTCATCTTTCACTCACCAGTACCTCTAGTTCCACTGTTTGTTTCATACATTAAGGAAACAATAGCTAAACATTTAATCACTCCAGAACAACAACAAACAATTCATGTGGTTAGCTTCTAAATATGGGTGACAGCTCAGTTATTCCATTTAGATGAAAGGCAAGCACTCATCTTACAAGCACTCTTCTGTCTTCTCTAAATCTGCAGTTCTACAATACAAAGCTGCTAGCAACAATTCTAACCTTTTTTCCCCCATCACCTGTCCCTCATATCTGTACCTATTCAAGGGCATACTAGAACTATTTGCACTAGCCACTGACAAATCTGTGAAGCGATTCAGATAAAAGATTTGCCTTTAAAACAACCAACTGAACAATTTATTTTTTTTATTAGGATGAAGACAAAGATTTGTACCACTGTATTCAAGAGGACAGTGAGCTGAGATGAGGGTCAACACAATAGAAATTAAGTCAATTCTGCTTTTGAACACACTGCATTGTAAAATCACGGCCTAAGAACATACAGGGAAGAGAGAAGATACTGTGAAACCTGTCTCCACAAAAGCAACTATCCAGTCCTTTAAGAAACCAAAACTGCTTATGGAACTTGAAGCATACCAGCGCCCAAGGAACCAAGTGTTAACAGTTAGATTCCATTATCCCATCGCTTTCCTCCTTACATACTCATTCACATATCTGAACCAGGAAAGCATTCAAGTGTTTGAACACAAAAAGGCACATAGAAAGTCTTTGTGATACTTAAACAGCAATACATACTCCAAAGGTATCTATGACACTGGGATTTGTAAAAAGTAACTAGAAACTAATAAATAGTATCTAAACAATAACATAACTACAAGTCTGCATCAAGCATCATTTCATTATGCAAATTCTCAAGACCAATTGCAGTCCAAACAGGTTATAACAAATTTGTGTGCTTCTGCTCTCTTTTGCTACTTTTAAATCAAGCAGGATTCTTAATTTCTGAAAATATGTAGGAATATAAATCCATCACTGTCTCATTTGTGCTTTTCAATTTTATACAGATCTGGGTGTTATAATTTAGTGCCGTTAGTACTTCCGATATAAACTGCTGTCACATGCAAGTATCATGTTTACAGAACATATAGCTATGCAGCAAGCTTTATCACATTGCTCTGCTCCTATCAAGGATTTTCCTTTGATGGGATGGCATATAGTTTTCAGTTTGTGGCTGGGTCCTTGAATTCTTTACCTGATTTTTGGTTGTGAGCAGTTCTTCACATTTTGCATTGCTTTTATTTTAACTTTGGACAAACTGGGTTTTGCTGCATTCATGTCACATGATCTAGGCAGGGAAGAGGAGACTTCCTGCTCCACCTTCTGAGACACGGTTGAAGGCTGACTAGCAGCGAAAAAGCAGGGCTCCCAATGAGCTGCTGAGATGACACTCATGTGCCTCAGCTGTGTAGATTTTCCAGAGATAATTTTTTAAAAATTAATACAATCTAGACCCCCCCCAGTCACAGTTGCAGATAGCGAACACTGCAATTCTTTGCATTTTTATTACCACTGAAGCGTTCTCAATGCTTAGCCACACAGAACTTAATGTATTTTCAGAAAGACAGTAGCAAGGAATCTCAGACCACCCATCTGTCAATTTTGCTGACCCACTGAGCACTCTAAGAAGTGTTATTTGTTCTTCCTATTGGTCTCACTTCTAATTTCTTTAATGTCTTGTGGACATTAAAATTAAAGTACACTGCTTATGAACCACAGCCTGGAAAGTCATTGTTAAACGTAATGCAAATATCAGTAACATCAGACTTTCTCATGCCTCCTGATTCAAAATGAGTTCAGTTGTTTGGAGCTCTGTCAAAAACTTTACCTGTTCCATGCTTCAGTATGTGTCTTATTATTTAGACTACTGATCCACTAACACTCTAAACTGGCATAAGCTAGAACTGCCCCTGCTAATTTTTGCTCTTCCTTTATCCTGACAGAAATATTTAAGCATCTGCTAAGTTAAACGGACCACAAAGCTGAGCTAACCTGGCAAAATGTTTTTGTTTTTAATCCAGATCAGTTCCCAGTCTGGTTCACTGAATGGCAAGAAAAAACTCTTATGATGACAGAGGGAGGCGGACAACACAGGGAGAGCAGTGATCAGCTGACAGCGGGAGGAGCACTGCTTCTTTCAGTGTCCTCCATTCGTCCTTGAACCTGCTCAATTAACTAAACACACAGAAAACTAGTCAAGCCAAGAAGCAGGGTTTTTTGTTTCTTGGTTCAACACAACCTGTTTCAAAGTGCAGTTCTGGAAGAGATGAAAATGAAGAGATGAGAGCAGCCCCATGGTTACAACAGGGGGCTGGAGATGAAAAAGTAGGAAGGGCTAGAGACAATAAAGAGTGGCTTTCAGTTCTGGCGAGATGATCCTTTTCTTAGAAAGAAACTTGCTTTACTATGTATCTACCATTAAAGAACATTAAAAAAGCTAATAAATACCTGCATTGTCTTAATAATATTATCCTTTAAAACATCAAATGAAGACAAATCAACCGACACATTTGCACTTCTGAAGCCATCTGTATATATAGAACAATCTGTTGCAAACGGTTCTTGAATGTTACGTATCCCTTTTGCATCATCAATAGATTATATTCTTGTTTTGTATGAATTTGCCAAAGATATTTCTGGTTGCCTTTAATATCTGCATTTTTTTTTAAGGCCAAACTCCTCTTTTCTGACCACCAATTTTTCATTGAGAAGGCCCACATAGTCGCAAATTATTTTGGAAGTATACAGTATTCATCATCTTTTTTCTTTTACTAGAATATGAAGACTTATCATGCTCTGTCCCACCATAACAATAGTTTTATATGTTTATAAAACTTCCAGTCACATTCTTGCTTAAAATAATTGTATATGTATCACAATGTCATTCAAAAATAAAAAAAAAAAAATTAAAAATCTAAAATGTTACGAAACAACCAATTAAAATACCTTAGTTTACTTTCTTGTATGCAGAGACCACGTTCCATGCATGACAGACTATCATATGTGTCTTGGTGTGAATGTCTTAGGCCTTGGAGAGGTGTCCCTCTGTGCCAGCCTCTGCAATCTAATTCTTTGTGGGTATCTGTAAAAAAGAAAAAGTTGCTAGAAATCTTTCAAGTCTATTTTACAGAAGGAACTTTTAATGTGTACTTCCTCTTTTAGATTAATGAAATTAATTCATTACATTCATAGCAGTAGGGAATTAATCAAGTCAATTACAAAACATTATTATAACTAAAATCACAGCAGAAACAGAGCTCCAAGATCACCTTCTGATTGTTGGTCTGAAAACTTCAAGAGGCCTAAACAAATTACATTTTTGTCTCAAACTTGGAAACACTTAATTTTACAGTTGAAAAGTGAGCTACCACTGGATTGTGAAGAAAACGTATCTCCTAAGAACTGAAGCTGGACTGGAAAATTAACTGGCCATGTGTTTCTTATGTGTCCATGCACAGCATTCCAAGATGTGGTGAGTTTTGTTGGTGTCGTCCCTCCCCCCCACCTTTGTTTTGTTCTGTGGGGGTTTTTATTTGTTTTGGTTTTGTTGGGGTGGGGTTTTTTTGTGTTTTAAGTAAGGAATCAGTTTTTTATTATAATTCCACCTGCTGTTGGCTTAGAATTGACCTTTTTTCAAGTTCTTATTTCTTTGGAGAAACCTGGCAACTCTCATCTGTAACTGGCGGTACAAATTGAGCTCCTGCAAAACATTTTACTGTGCAAGTCATCCTATTAGCTTTAGTGAGAGGAAAGGGTTCATGATCCAGCCCTGAGGGTGAGGAAATTTTCTTCTATACTGATTAGAACAATGTGTGTGCCCATCTCTTCTTCCATTTTTGACATTTTCATTGCATATTAGGAATTGTGTTTTGATTTATTTCCTCTTACACTGTTTACTCACACCTAGTTAGCTGCCAAAAAAAGTAAGATTTTTGTCATGTCTTTACTCAAAATAAAAGCAACACTGTTGTGAAACAGAGAAGATAAAGAAAATACTTTGGATAACAAAAGGATCTTGTGGTTTTCCTACTGCATAAATTAATGCCAACTTTTAGCTTGTAAGTATAAGTGAATTATTACACTGAAGTGCTCTGTACTTAGAATTTCATGCTTTGATGAATGAGGCTTCCCCAGTCACTCTGCTATGATTTTTCAGGACCTTTTAGGCTGATCAAAATTGTATCCAAACAATTAAGTTTCTCATTTGCTAATCCCTTCGTTTATCAGTGAATTTGTATGGTGACTAATGCAGAAACAGGGATTAATCTCATTGATACTTCATTCATGTTACCTCATATCCTCATTTATTAACTAATGTATATGGCAGAAAATGATAATGGGTTGAATGTCAACCAAGCCTAAGAGTTAAGCACCTGCATGGCATTTTCCAAAATTATTCATGATGTTGCAGTCCTGTTGGCTTTCAGCAGGCTACTCAGGAAAACGAGATCTTGGTTCCCAAGTCACAAAAATGACCTTCAAAAATCATAGCTATTACCAAATAGATTCCACCTAAGTAAAATTATTTTCAATCTTTTAGCTTATACTCTTATACATTGAATGTTAAGGAGCACGATATAAGTTTCTAATGGTGGATTTAAGAAAAAGTAGCTTATGTCCTATAAATTGTCTTGTCTTCTTTTACATGAATGCCCTAATAATTTTGAAGCAAATTACTTTATTTCATAACAAAATATGATCACCCTTTAATGACTATGTAAACATTAAAAATGTTTGCAGTTCAGCTGTAGTATTTATCTGGAGTCCATACTTTATTACTGTGACTTTGCTTGCAGAATTTTAAATTATATGAGATCCTAATTTTAATTAGCAGCCTTTTAATGGAGCTCATTCTAGATGACAATGGTGAAAGGACAACTTCGTTGTTACCACAACTAACTTTAGATGATACTTCTAGAAAAAAGCACTCATGAATGAACTAATGACGTTAAAACGTTTCCCTGGTACAACATTCAGTGCTTCAAGTCCAAATGAAGCCATAGTGTTAAAGCAGCGTGCAAGGCTATTGTATTTCTACCGAGTATCTGGCATTCTCAAATGAACATCTTTCAGAAAATACAGGAAATAACTGCAGTCTTCTACCTTTCCAATGTAATTTGTCATAACAAAGATGCTGTACTGAGTCCAATAGGCAAGGACAGATTCTCAGCTGGTCACAGCTGAGCTGGGAGTCATTCAATGGGATTAAGCAAAAAAAATACAATGACTTAATCAAATGCCAGGTAGAGGGTAAAGAAACTCCACTTTCTCAAAACTTGAGAAGTAATGCTTTTGAATTCTTCCCACTGCACAGAAAACTATAGAGTAAGAGTGACCTCTGCAGGATTTCCACAGTGCTCCATGACTACAATCTAAACACGCTTTCAAATATATTTTTTGAGAAACAGAATACAGGCATCAACCTACAAACCAACAGTCCCTCCAAGTAGCAGTCTGAAATCAGTAACAACCTGAATTTACAGCTTGTAAATACACAGTCAGAGTGTCTATAACAAACTTAAACTAGGTTTCTAAATAGGGCAACAATATAAAGATACACAACATTCTACTGATTCAAAGGACATTTCAAAAATTTATGGCACATAGAGTAAATAGTATTTGTAGCAATTTTTCTCCTTTTCTAATAGGTATTCCACTGTTACTGCACAAACTGCTGTCCTTTTCTGTCATCTTTATAAACCATGTCTTTACTCTTTCTACACTTAAGGACTCAGTTCATTCAACATATGTGCACTTTCCATCATGCTTAATGGAAAAAAAATAATCTCATATGCAAGAATAATCTAGATGGAGGCATATGTGAATAACAAGAAATAAGTTATTCCACATGAACTTTTACTCAGACAACTGAAAATTGCTTATGGCTGCTGGGGAAAAAAACAAACACACACACACACACACAAACTAAAACCAGAATGGGACTAGGGCTTAGCATATCTTTTAATATGTTTTATTGGCTAAGAAGTACTAAATAAACAAGTAATTTTTGTAAAAAAAAAAAAGTATGTAGGCCCTGTTGTGACTCAAGAATCCACAACAGTCCATAGTTGCTCTGTGACAAGGCATATGTTTTTCCACATGTATTAACCAGAGCGTAGTCACAGAGACTATGCTCAAACATCAGAAATAACTAGTCTGCTCTAATCAGCACTAGCTGTATTACCAAGTTCAGTTTCAGACTATGCATTTCAAAAACAACACTGAGGAGCTAAAGAGGGTATTTTTGGTATGACTTCTATTTCTCTCTTTCAGAGGAGAAATAATGTTTCTCATTCACATTTCTTTTTGTATTTTACTTTTATTCTTGTATAAGTTTCAGGATTACTCTTTTTAGCCATAATTCATTAGACTATTTAAAAAGTATTAAGCTAATTTATGTTTGTGAACTTATTTGGCATATTAGACCACATCATATAGATAGACCGATATATACTTTTTGGTTTATATGTGGAAATAATGTGAGGTGACGCATTATTAGATGTTCAGTTTCCATTTCTACCTTCATATACACTATTTTCATATACACATACGCAGTTTCCATCCTCATACACACTATTCAGAAAGGCCGAGAACCTTTGCTAATAAGATAAAAATGAAGCCCTAGATTTTACTAAAACTTATGCAGTGCAAACAGCTGGTCAAGGCTGACATCATACAGAGCTACAACACATGCTCCAGTAGATTGAGCCTTAAGGAAGTATTTCTTTAGCTCTACAACCCTCACATGGATAAACATTAACCAGTGAAACAGTTTATCCAGCTCCTCACAGCAAGCGATTTTCAGTGATTTTATTACTTACCAGTATCAATTATACAAATGCTTCAGTGATGAATAAGCATTTAAGATTCTATAGAAAAATTTGTATGTGCCACTGTATTTCAGGAACTTAAAGTAGAATAGAATGGCTTGAGAGCTGGAGAGAGTTCTCAATCTGTAACTCACCAAATGGCAATGCAAAGTAGACATCCAGTAAGATCTCATGTGAAGTTGGTGTTTTTGTGCCTTGAATCTCACTCCCATTTCTTATTACTTCTGAATGCAATGTCCACCAGACACCTGGACCTTCCTAGGAAAAAAACGTTCTGAAGGTTATCTGGGTAGGATTTATGGCATCACCCACTTTTTCCTGAATTAAGGTTCCCCTAAGTCAATAGAGTTTCTTTATGGCACCAATAGGCTTAGGATCCATTCTAGACTCTTCCAACTTTTGTTTATGTTAACTTAATAAAGTCCTAACTATCACAGGCATGGAATCTGAAACAATAAAGTATTTTCTCTACAATATAGACAAATCCACATTACAATGGTCAGATGATTAAGAAGCAAGAAATATGAATATTGAAAGCTACCTCATCATCAATTGCCTCTTATTTTTTAGAAACTTTCAAGATGGCAAACTTAATTTTATTTGCAAAGATTAATTTACTCTAATTTGGAGTTTCTTTTTTTAAAATAGACTCCATGGACTATGTGTAGGAAAGCATATTTATGAATGGGAGAATTGTACAGTATTAGAATAAGGCACCTCTTTCTCTAATTTCAAATAGTTTTACAGCACTTGCAGATTGCTTCAGTATTTCCACACTCTCAGAAACCTTTTTCTTTATTTTCTAGCCTACTGAGAGCAAGTGTTCCGATTCTGGTGGCTAAATATGACTCTGCTGGCTACATAACAACTCTTGGGATGGACCCATTTTCTCCACTCATTCTTCTGTTGCATTCATTGTATTATTAATTTCTTCTGTATTACCGTGGGGCAAATTTTTGTTTTCCTCCGAGACAATGGCCAATTCCCTTGAGAGACAGAACAGCAGTATTTTGCCCATTTTAAGAGTTTTACTCAAGGTCACACAATGAAGAATCAGGCCAGGAACCTCAATTTGAAATTTCCTCACTCTAATCACAAACAAAACTGTCCCCACTTCCCTAATAACTTGTGAGTGCACATAAACTCTAACCCACTTACTCAATTATAGCTGACTATGTAAGCCATTTCTCCTGGGTATATGATTAATATGTATCAGTTGTCACTTTGAGAGGCACATGTGCATTATGCCTCAGTATGACAGACAAACAAACCAGAGAGAAACACTCATCAATCATAAATGTCATTACAGTTTACGGGGAGGCTAAGAACGAGAAATTCATTGTATTTTACTCAGTGTTTTATATTTCCACAGAAAG
Source organism: Phaethon lepturus (assembly GCF_000687285.1). NCBI lineage: Eukaryota > Metazoa > Chordata > Aves > Phaethontiformes > Phaethontidae > Phaethon > Phaethon lepturus. Next base: position 20,023 of record NW_010562021.1, on the reverse strand, counting down.
TGAACTTACATCTGTTGCGTGTTCCACAGTTGCAAGGGGAATCCACAGAACTCCTAAAATGCTATCCCAGAGCAAGCCTTTCTTCCACAGCTCTATGACAAAGCCCTTTCCATCAGCACAGATTTCACTAAAAACAATGAATACACAAACCATTGAACTGAAAATGCAGTCTCAACTGCTCAGTAATCTATTATAACAACTCGAGTTAGTGACTTGCAGCAGATAGAGGTGTTTTGTGTTCAGTATACTCAAAAAATGAAAGATAGCATGCATGACACAAAGGTTAGACTGGACAAGTCAAGTCTCAACTCATTGTTCAGGAGTGCTTTTACAAACTGATGAGGACAAGTCCGCTGGAAATGTGGCACAGAGGTCCCAGTTGCCAGTAGCTTTATTTTGCTACACGACTTGGCCCTATTGAATACAAGCCAAGAAGAAACCAGGACCAGGAAATGCCTTTAGTTCAGCTTTAGCTTCTTCTGAGCAGCTTCTGCATATGGAATCCCTCAGTTGCCTCCACAAGACACTGGTCTCCTCAGGACAAGTTCCACTGTACCTAACTTGTTAGGTGCAGGAGTAGTATAATATAGTTAGCCTCTGTCAGGAGTTCTTTTAGGTAAAACTGGGATCCACAGAAATGATCAGTCTTTTGAACATAAAACTCGGAGGAACATTTTCAGCTATATCAGCTATGATGGCACACACGGTCAATCAGCTAGGAATGATTTATAAAGGTATGGGAAAAAATTTCATCTCTCCTCACAAAAACCTAGAAGGAAGAAGTGCCAGACCATTTTCTACAGGAAACTGAACCAGTTTCTTGTTTTTATTGTAAAGGAGACCAGGTATAGAGACCTTTGGAGCTTATTGTCTTCATTACAATTGAGAAGTTGCACTACACAACAAAAATACAATGGAAAAACAGCTCTCATCTTCAAGAGTTGCAGATCCAGGCTCTATTTTAGTTCTACTTATAGGATGCATGCATTTCATTACTAGCTGGTTTTGACCAAAACACAAACCCATACCACAAATTTATTTTGTGAGAACTTAAAATAAAATTTTGCTAGGTTATATGACTCGCCCATGACATTGAACTAAAATTAAGAGAAGTTATTTCCTCATGGCATGCCTGGCATTCCTTCATATATTATTACAAGCAGTTACAGACCACTTCTATAAATATGAACAATATAACAAAGTAGGCATTGGTGTCTCTACTGTGACTGGTTGTATATGATTTCCATTTGACTGAATTAATTTCAGTACTAAAACTAATCTTTAACTGATTTGTGTTGTGTACCACAGAGAATTGCTGTGTACTCAAAGTTACCAGGAAAAGGACAAGTGAAATCTGAGAAGGGCAAAGGGTACCACCCCTGAGACGGGTACTGAACTCATCATGCTGCTCTCAAAAACCATTGTGTTGGTTGCCTTGTCTAATTTTATGCTGTCCTTGTGCAGTTTATAGATACAGTGAAGTTTCCTTTTGTTCAATTTCTTCCTTTACAGATATGTTACGGAAGATGGGTTGTAAATTATTATCATCTGGTATTTTTGGACCCCAACTTTAAAACTGTTGCACTCATAACTGAGCTGTGAAACTGTATACTGAAAATTTAAACATCATGTAATCTTTAAAACACAAGCTAGTTTTATCTCCATGTCATGGAACTGGGTTTTGGTTGTTTGTTTTTGGTTTTTATTGTTGTTTTGGTTTGTGTGTTGGGTTTTTTGGTGGGTGTCTTGGTTTTGTTGTCGTGTTTTTTGGGGTGTTTTTTGTTTGTTTGTTTGTTTTTTTTTTTTTTTTTTTTTTTTTACAGGCAGAGATTGAAAGAGCCTTTAAGAAAATGAACTACAACATGACTTTACAAAATCTGTATAAATGTATTTCTAAATACCTATTTATAATGCCTTTTAAAAGTCTGCTGTGTTGTTTAATTGAGTAGGCAGTAGATGGAGCTAGAGCAACCTTGTAACATAATTGTTAGAAAAGTGTTTTAGTATTCTTCGGTAACATTTAAATTGCAAGCTAGAGAAATAATACTAATAAATTGCTCATTCTCATTAATGTCATGGAACACTCATTTACATACAATATGATTAAAAGCAATGCGTTTATACAACAGAAATGCAAGTGTATTAAATATTTTAAACACATTCCTCAGGAAGATTTAGAGGACAGGTTACACACACACACACTTCAAAATATATTTTAATCGCCTCCTGCACTAAAGGTAACAGATAGGCCAAATGCTGAAATTTAATTGATCTACTTCCTGTTATGCTATTATATTGTCATCCAATCCACATCCAAAGTTTCATAAAACTATTATGTCTGGATCAGTAAAGTGCCAAAAAAATTATGTTACAGTATCATCATACAGCAATGGTTCCTCTACAGTGATACATGACAACCTTTTCTACAAGTCAAAGCTGCAGTCTAAGAATGGTATTTATAAAGGCTAACTATTGATATTGATTTTCCTTAGCATTTTCAAAAACAGGTAAGAACCTCCTGTTTGAATACTTTTGACTGTGGCTCTGAACCATCTGCTAGAGAATTCTGATGACTGGGAAATGGGGGAAGAATCAGCCCCAGATTAAGATGAGTTTTATATGCTCAGAAGTCAGAATTTTTGATGACTTCTGTTATATCATTACCTCTAGTCATAAAATGGCATGTAAAGAAGGTATATATGTTGGTTTAACATAACAGGGTCTTCAGTCACTCAGTCTTCAGTTAAGCAAGCTAGTAGTCTGCTACAGTTGACTAGGAAATCAACTGCACAACACCAAAGAAATTCCAAATTCAACTAATAACTTTAGGAAAAATTTGTGATTAAAATAAAGCCCTTAAGTTAGATTAAGAGCACTGTGAAATAAAACTACTTTGTGTGAAATATCTGTGAAGAAAAAGTGGAGAAGATTTTAGAAATGCTGCTTTTAATATAGAGCAAAATTAAATTTGGAGGGGTTATTTCAATCAAAATGTCAGTTTCAGCATACATAGAGCCTGCCACAATACATTTATAGGTTTTTATAACCAGAAAGTATGGAAAAATGATTCAAAACAACTCGTTCTTCTAACAAAATATTGAAACACTTTGATTGGAAAAAAACCCAAAATTGTAAAAAGGACATTTTTCATAAAAATAACTAAAGCAAATTAAATGTTTAATTCTGTAAAAATATTTAAACCAACTCTAGACCTCAGGGATAAAACCTGTGTTTCCACAATGAGGATGTGGTGACAGTGAAAGATTTGGGCAGGGGGAAATGAGGGACCAAATAGTAGAGATTAATGTACTATCTCAGCATCTAATGAGGTTACATATTTTTTTATATATATTCAGTCAGTATATAAGTGTTTGGACCCTCTTGACCAGCGAGGTGTACATAAGGCTCTAGAGTACAGAGGAGAACAAAGACTGAAAAACAATACGGAGTTCTGAGCAAAGTGGACAAAGATCTGCAGACAGAAGAGAGAAATAGTACAAGTCAGCAATAAAAAAAACCCCTACCTAAATAGGCAGCTAAATAGATAAATGAATGCATAAAATACGAGTCATCACGCAGACCAGTTTGAGTTATCTTTCTTCTCTTTCCTGTATTCCTAAAACATTACATGAATTTAAAGATATTGGAGACAAGTATTTTCTTCCCCTGTTGACTGCTGGCCTTGATCTGCAATGTGGCTTGCAAAATTAACTTTTGTTCTGTTCCCTTGAAGTAGCCTGGCACCTTTTCTCTGAGCTGGATACTTTTCCCTTGCTTTAGCAGTCTGTACATGGTCTCAGATATTCTTGATTGCTCTAAACTATCCAAATACAGCAAACATACTATGAAACCAATTGATAACAATCCCCTGTTACTTACAACATGAAGTCCTGTTCCCAGCAAGGTTCGCTTCCCCTTCTGTCTATTGTAGTGCTTTTTAAATTTTGGACTTTTAAAACAACATAGGTTTTGAATGCGTCTGAAAAAGAAATAACCAGCACTTTATACCTTCCTAGAAGCTGAAAATATTTAAGCCTATGGTAGTAGGGGTTTAACTCTCACTCCATACAAAACATTCATAGGTGTGGTTCAAATACATGGATTTGAACAAGGAAATTCTTATTAATTCTAATCGGATTATGACAAGGAAATCCCTGCCCACCATTGGTAGAAAAGAACACAATCCTAAATGTGAGGAAAAGGATCAGCTTCCAGACATCGCTTCTCAGATTATTTATCAATTTCCCTGACAGATCTTGCATGAAACCAGTATGCACACTCCCTTTCTGCAAATTTGGATTTTCTTTGCCTGGTATGGTAATATTGGTTACTAGGTAATGGGCTTTTATGTCCAATTAAGGCAAGGCCACAGATTTAGAACATGTAATTCAGTCTTGTCTGTGTGTGTGAATCTAGTTCTGTCTACAGATACAGCAGTCAAATGGGTTTCAGATGCAGCCCCAAATGAACTCAATTGCTTTTGTAAGTGTCTTTGTAAATGCACAGTATGAGTATTTATAAAATTGGACCTAATCAGCAAAAAGAATAAAATTTTGAAAATTTCCAAGTGGTTGAAAGTATCACTGACAGAAAAAAGCAAAAGAACTAAGAGAAAGCTCCACTCTTCGGGGCCTCACACAGGAATCTAAGGCAGCAAAGGGCATATTATATCATCTTTATGAATGAGGCTACTTAGAAAATCTCAGCTTGCACATCCTTCGTTAGCCTCCAGCATTCTACATAAGGATCAACATTGACAGATGGTTAAAAGAGACTTTTTTTTTTTAATAGAACTACTGCCAAAATATACATATGACATGTAGCTAAGAACAGAAGTAACTTTTGAGCTGCCTGTTATTACCACAGGTCAATCAACCCGTCTGAATTGGAGGGAAGCTGTCACTGTCTACAATAGGCTATTGAATATGTTCTATTAAATTACACTTCAGTTAACAAAAAGTGTGAAGGAAAATAGTTATCTCTGTACACCCTGTGTGTAGATCTTATAAATTAAGACTGATGATAATGTTTGACAAAAGGACTAAAAGGATGTTATGTAATGGGAACTATTTTTTTTTTTCAACAAAAAACAGCAATCATCTATTTATTTCCTATAATTCCGCGTACTAGTCTTCTCAAACATGTCTTTGTTCTTACAATGAAAAAACTTGACAGTTAATACAGATTTAGAAGTATCTTGACTTATTTGTGAGAAATGTCAGAACCATGTGATTCACGTACCATCTTCTTTCTCCTTCTGTGTAACTCAGGCAAACAACACACAACATTTGCAAAATGTTTTACAGTTGCAAAATTTGTCTGTAGTTCGGAGGCTTTGAGAAATATTCAGAAGAACACTCTATTACACTACTTGGCTGAAAAAAGCATCCTACAGTATTTAACTCCAGCTATTTTGAGCACCCATATCTATACATTTAAATTAAAAAATACAACAAACAGCCCCCAAAATTAAAACTTATCTCCTTTAAATGAGGCTGTAACTGACAAGCTAGAGACTTTAAGACACATTTTTAGTGTTAGTCTGTTTCATTGTTCTATTATCTTCATATTCAACTCTAATTTCTTTCCCATTTGAAAATTTCACGTTCCTGCGTATCACGCCAACATGATCAAACATAATCATCTTCTATCTTTCCCCAGTTCATTTTCTAGCACAAAAACGAAAGAAATTTCAGGCTGCCTGCATTATAATTGTCTTGCCTGGAACCTTGTCATCTGCCTTTTAAAATAGTTATTTCTCCAGTAGTTCCTTCCTTGACCTCTTTGGCTCTTCTCCAGATCTAAATTTTACCCTTCAGCACTTTACTACTAATTCACCTTCCTCAGATTTTATGAATTATGTCAAGTAAGAAAAACGTAGAAATGCTATCTTCTAAATAACTGTGAATATGTAAGAAAAAGTGTCAAGACTGAATAGCATTACAATACCCCGGCAGTGGCAAGGAGATGGAAATTTTGCTTAATAAGTTTGTTTCCACAAATACGGCTCTTGGTCACCACCTACGTAATTTTTCTGCCCAAGAAAACATGGTCAATTATCAGAGAATACACCATCCAAACTTTATTGCCATTATTTATAGCATTAACAAGCCTTCTACATCATTCAAAGGGAAGTTAAAATTATATAACTTTCATAAAGTAATTCTGTTTCATAAACATCTTTGGTAAATTATCACCTCTTTCGAGTACCAAGAAAATAAGATTTGCTGAACCCTGCAGAACTATTTTCTGATTGCATTAGGATCTCAATGAAAGATGATTCTTCAGTCTATACTTCATACACATACTCCATATATGTTATGTACACATACAGCTTACTGTAAAGAATGACTACATCACAGAGTTAGAAGAATCATATTCCCAGAAAACAGCTTAACCTGTGCTAGTTCAGGTGACCTTTGTTTAATCCAGGTAACGCTAACTCATTTGCAGTGTTTGCTTCAAAGTATTAGCCAGACATCTACCAGCAAATTTCACGTCATGGATTAGGTTGTATACCAGCTTCTTCCAAGACTTAGTAATTACAAATATCTTGAAGGACTAAAGTTTATAGTCTACCTATGTGTGAGAAATCTCTGGCTGTGTTTGGACTTTCTTTTCCACTCTGGCTATATCTTGGTCCTGGAGGCAGACAGTTCTGGGCAGCTTGATTTTGCTCGCGTTTATTGCCTAGGGCCTATACCTGATCTCTGTAACTGTGCATCAGTATCTCCCATGTGCATTTCCTCACTGGGAAAATTCAGACACTATCTCGCCACCACCCTGGTGAAGCTAAAACCTGCACTCTCTCCCCATAAAAAATAGTTTCTCTTGACTGATGATCCATTTATGTGATCAAATTATATAAAAGTTCTTTTTAGTGGAAATACCCTTTAAATGCCATTAGTTTGAAACACAATAACAATTAATAACCGAAAATTACAGATTGTCTGAGGCCACAGTCTTGTTTGTTGATTTGATCTTTAAAATATCTGTATGTTTTTTAATTCCTTCCTTGTTAGTTTTGTACTGATCTGTTCATGAAATGCATTCAAGTAGCCCATGCTTAAGTAATTCTTTAGTGCGATACACACATACATGCCAAGAAATAAAAACATAAAGCAGAAATTACAAGAAAACTTAGACTTACCTGCTTTATCCAACCTTCCTTTTTTCACTATTAAAAAAAAAAAGATTATGTTCAGATAATACCATAACAATGCTTCCCAATAAATTTTATGAAAAAAAAAATCTAAGGGATTTCTGTGGTATTAAAAATAAAACCTCAATCAAAAATGAAAACAAGTACTCTTATAAAAAGGTAAGCACCATTATGGTGAGACAATATGATTAGTTAGACTTCTTTGGGAAAGAAAACACGTGGAAAGCCTTTGCAGCTTACAGAAACTTAGTAAACATATGGATACAACACAAAGGGCAGAATGGAGACCAGGTCACCAGGGAGGGTCATATACTATCCATCACCACATAATGCTAGTTTAAAATTCATCTCAATAGTAGTCCCAAACTTCATATAGAGTAGCTTCTATCATCTTACAAAGAATCCTTTATTACATTGTATTTACTCTGCTTATTAGAAAAGACATAGTGCAGTAAACACCTTACCAATGAAAAAAAGAGCACATTTCAAATCCTGACTTTGTTCAACAGCCTTAAGTTCCACACTATGGTATCACGTCCATTAATGAAAAACGCGCTGAAGTTAATAGGATTGGGATTCAGACAGTCATCATAATTATGAAAATCTAACCTGGTCATTTTGTATCAAGTGTCTGACTACTAGAGTTCACTGACTTTAGACTTTTAAACGATATACTTAAATATTCTTTAAATTTTCATGCCATATCAATGCATTTAAGAGAGCTCAGTTCAATTTGAATGAAACACCACTGCAGTCCTACAAAAATTAAACGTGCTCTAAGAATATACTTACAAATATCATATGTTGGTAATTGGTAATAAACAAAACATTGAGTCTACAAGTTTATACCACAAAGGCTCCCAAAAGCTTACCTTTGTTTTCTGATTCCTTTTCCACTTGCCTAACTTAACCTACATTCCTTCTCCTTATTCTTGAACATACCTACGAAGTCTATAGAATTGCATCATATTTGCAGAATGTCCATCTGACAGCCTGAATAATTCCATCATGTCTCACACTGAGAAAGCTTTCACTTTCAACACAAATGGGGAGAGGCCAAAATGTCTTTAAGCCACAAGCAGAGTCCGAATGCTGCAGCAGTTCAACTGCACTGCAAGAGCGCAGAATTTACACACTACATGCACTTCCCTGAAGAAAGTACTGCAAGAAATATTCCCACCAACTTAAATGAGCAATGCACATCTACAGTCTGTGAGGTTGCTTTTTATAGCCACCTACTAAAAAATTTCTCAAACTGGTGAAGGAGCTTGCATGACAAGAAAAACCTACCTTTTACAGATAGAAGTTCCATTCCAGTAGAAAAATATTTTGAAAAACAAACTAAAAATCAAGATTTCTTTATAAATAGGAAAAAATTATTTTCACTTGAAGACTAAATTACTCTTTTCCTCCTGTTTCCTTACTACAAGTGTGTTTCACTTTTTCTGCATGCTCCTCCCATGTTTCACATGGAGGACAGCCAGCCAATTGACAGAGCAGTGAAGGACCAATGACAAATTCTTTCTGCCTCTATACACACTCTCAGATGGAAGAGGAAAGGAGAAATATTACAACTGTTTCCTCACCCTCATTTCCTCAATGCCTATCTGCTCTGTGCAGCTGTCTCTAGTCTAAACACGTTTCTGAATGGTATCTTTGCCAGCAATAAAATAGTTGCACTGAGTTTGTTGTTAAGAACATACTTTTGAAGTTCTTAAACTTTGATTTTAATACTTTCAAAGCATTTGAAGTGCAATACAGAGGTTTACATTTTTTTTAAAACACAGGTTCACACAGTCAGAACTCTTATTTTACTGTATTAGCCATAACTAAGCATAAGTTGGCCTAATTTTCTAAAATAGCATGAATATCACAAAGTTACAAGTTGAATTTTACTATGTTAATAAATTTCTAATTCTGTTGCAGCACTTCATTGCATAGCAAATATTCTTATGTGATGTTAAAATATTTTACAACAATACTCAAAACATTGAAATAATGAAAACTGTGGTGTAAAAAGCTGTTTATGACTACTTGTTCAGATTAATACTGGGGTTTATTTTTAAAATTGTAATTAATAGTACATATATTTCCACAGACATGCAATATTTTACTTTTAAATTTTTTAGTCTCCAGCACATTATAATTGTAGCCTTTTGTCTTAGGTCTTAAATTCAAGTAGGGGAACGTCCTTGGAGCAGAGAGGAACGCATAGAGTTCAGGAGTGGCTGTCTGCGGTCCTAAGAAACCGTCTGGGTGATAGATGGTGAGAGCTGAAAGTGTTCAGCCTGGTTAAAAGAAAGTTGGGGGGGATCATGCTTTATCAGTGTTTAGAAATACCCGATAGGAGGGTGTAAACAAGAATGACTCATGTCATTGTTGCCTAACAGGTGAAGAGCCAATGTGCACAAATTGAAACTCAAAGTTTCACCTGAACATAAGACAACCAATATTTACTCTGACAGTAGTTTAACACTGAAATAGGTTGACCAGAGATGTGGAGCCTTTGTCCTTGGAAATATTCAAGACCTGACTGGACACAATCTTGGGCAACCTGCTCTTGCTGACTCTGTGTTTAAGCAGGGATGTTGGACAAGATGATCAAGAGGTTCCTCCCTTGCGATTTTGCGATAGCCCACAACATGAAAAATCTTTTAAGTGTGACATTCATGAAATCCTGCACCAAGTTTTCTTCAAAGTCTATCGTCACTCTGCATAATATGTCTAGACCCGATTTCCCCTTCTCCCCTGCCATGGAAGGGTCTAGTACTTATGGGTTTTTTTTCAGATCATACTACTTGTTGGTCTTGTGTTTTAGACTAATATATTTGCATATCTCTCTTCTGATTTCTATTTATTCTGAACAAGTCTCCCACAGCAGTCTGATAGTCTTAGAGCCGGGTTTGCATCTTACATAAGCAATGGAGTTCCACTGAAGTCAGCAGAGTTAGTCTGGTACATGCTGGCTGAGAAATTGATCCCAAGTGTGCATTTGGATCAAATGAAAAAATATTTACTCGGAACAAAGATGTAATCACCACTGACTTAAGGTTCTCTAAATAGAGTCCACAGTAAGCCTGAGCATGAGTCAGTTACACAGCTGCATCTCTGTATCCTTGTGAAATTGCACAAATTTGCCTCCTCTTCCTTTCTTCCACTCACCTTCTCAGATATTGGGGCCCTTCAGATGCAATAATAATTTTTCTCCTTGTATCCTTAGTTTCCAGCAGCTACAGCAGTCATTGTGGTTCATTTACTTTACTGTGATGTCATGACTGTTTTTTACATATGCAACTGGGAAAGATGTTACGACTTTATGGTAGCAAATATGCAGAGAATACTCAAACATAGGCAAAAGGCCACTGTGGGCTGAGAACAGGGCATGTGCAAATGCTCTTTCATTTGGTAAACTCATTCATTATATTTAACAAAAGAATAATGAGCAGCACTGAGCTGGAACAAGCTGTCAGGGTAGTGTTTGACTAAAGGGCATAAGAGTAGAAGCTGCAGTACATGTATGTTTCAAACTGATCATTTTAGTACCTCAAGTAATTACTGCATTACTTAGTCATGCCTTCCCCAATTTTCTCCTCTTCCATGTTATCACTTCTTACTTAATGCCTGATAGTACATTTCAGTCTTGTAAGTTAACTGCAATTAAAAGGTCCCAACATTGCAGATCTATATGCACAATCAAATTTAGGAAGACATTGGAAAAAAGAAACAAAAAGGAATGTTTACATTGTATTTTTATCTAAACTGTATCAAAACTGTCTATGCTTTTACGCCAGTCTATTCAACAGAAAAGAGTAATTAGGTACAACGCTGTTAAGGATGTGTCAGCTGATACCTGACACTGTTGAGTGATCTACTTCCAAAAGATGTATGTAATGATTTTTCAATCCAAATTCTTAACTGATAAGGAGGATATGATTCTTTTCATGTGAGCTTGCTTTTTGTGAGAATCTGCTTTTTTTTTTTTTTACTTCTCTTTCTTTATATGAATTTATAGGGCACATTCACAAATTGAAGCCTGCCAGCATCTTTGAGTTAATTCATCAAAAGCAAGGAGTTTTCAGTCTGATGATTTACCTACTTGGCAGTAAAACTACATATTGTTCTTCTCAGGAAGTTCCTCCTCTACAGGATACTTGTAATGCAACAACTATGGTCATGAACACATAGATTTTAATACAATATATTGCACAAGGAAAACAAGAAACAGAGCACACAAACACTGATTGCAAAAACATGTGGAAGATAACCTCTCAACTCTCTTGGGAAAATTAAAACACAGCCTACTGCTGTTCTAAGACATCTTTGTTATAGAACAGAATATTAAAAAATAAACTTGGTGGGAAAAAATTAGCCAAATTTCAATTCATATTACAAATACAGAGTATAGGAGCAGTTTCCTTGCAACCCCTACATTTCTATCTGTGAACATTATGAAGCCATCTTTTTTTGGCTACTTTTAAGCTGTCTCATGTATTTTTAAAGAACTTTTGGCCTTGGAACACCAACATTTTAGCTATCTTTCTTCTGAAATTCTCCCCTTGAAAAGAATTTTCTCCTTTGCAAATAAATACAGTGAATGAGATTTTCAGTTGATCAACATCCATCAGTATTTCTTTACAGTAGCACATGAAGAAATATGCCAGTCACTTCAGAAAACTAGGAGATCAACTGGTTTTTTTTGCCTTCCCCTTCAAGTCAATCATTGGCTTAAAATGAGAGCTACTGGGAGAAGATTTTTGTCTATTATGGGAAAAAGTTACACACTCTTTAGATCAAATTCTAACATAAACAGCTATTTTATTATTAGTGTGATCATAACACAGAAAGCTGAAACCAATGAGAAAGAATTCGAACTAGTAAAGCAAGAAAAAATAATTTTTTCCAGTCAGTTCATCTCTACCTTTCAGAATTATGTTTTCTGCATCCCCAGGTGTATCCTATAATTTCCAGTAGACTCCATAAGTGACAAAAGATACAAATAATGAACCTTGTCACAAAATATGCTATTGAGAGATACACCACCAAAGCAACAGGATAAGCAGGAAAAAAAAAAAATCAGATGATTCCTGACCCTGAGAAGCTGTGAGCAATATTGAAGATAGGAACTACAAATTAGATCAGTTTGGTCCTTGTATCCAAAAGATACACAACTACCACCATGGATAATAGGTGATGTGTTCTGGGCTTCACAAGAATCGCCTTCATAGGTGATGTGTTCTGGGCTTCACAAGAATCGCCTTGATAAGAGTTCGGTGCACTCCGTTTACCCTTTTCCAATAGGAAACAAAGGAAGGGCCCGCCTTCAAAATGTTGTGTGTTATTAACAAACAAGCACATAGATACAAATTTTATTGAAGTATCTACTTACTACAGTTTTGGAGATTAATAATAAAAAGTCGAGCCACAGCAATAAAAAAATCCTGAAGTTTTAACACAAAGAAAAATAAAATAACTTGTCATAAATTTACATTCAACTTGTCATATTTGTGATAGTCACAGAAGCTAGCAGCTTATTAGACTAAAAATAGAATTAAAAAAACCTGAGAAGTCTATTACAGGAAAGTATGATTTCAACTATAGCTGAGTGCCACAAATTTCTAAGTTTTGAATAATTGAATACCTGGAGTTAGTGAGACAACCATATAACTTTTAATTTGGCCCAGAGCTTTGGAAAAAAATAGATTATTCATTCCAGATTAACCTTAAGGTTTTTGTAGCACAAGTTTTGCATGTCAATTCACATCTCCTTCCTTAACTCCAATTTCATAAAGAGTCAGAAAACTACCACTTACCTCTCTTATGAAATAGGAATTAACATCTGTATAGTGCTTTGGGATCCTCTCATTAAGAACACTATGAAAAGAAAGATAAATACTTTTCCTATTTTACATAAATAGAAACTGAATACATACAACCCGTCATTGTACCACTACACTAACTGGGAACAGGATCACATACTTCCGATTACAGTCCTCGAATTTGGGTGCTATTCTGTCCCCACTGTGTCCTCTGTCTCTTCAATGATGGAGTCATTTGGACCACTGAAGCCACATGTCCCAGAAAGCATGCTCCCTTTGTACAGCAAGACAGATCAGAAAAAGCTACCTTAAACAATGCCAAGACTTACAGATCTCAAAGAAAAATTAATTTTCTTTTTAGAATCTATTTTAAGTTAACCAGTATTTGCTGAAGTTAGTAGCTCTACTCATTGGTATGATTTCTGGAAAATTGCTTGCTGCCACACAAAAATTCAACTGTGCTCATTATAATTAAGGAGGAATAAGTTTCAAAATAAGCTTAGCTCAGAGGCCCAATTAAACATTTCTACTCAGTAACTGGTTGTTAAAAGCACAGGTTTGCTTCCTCTGAAAGGAAATGTTTTCCAGTCTCTTGCATCTGTTCCACATGTTCTTAAGCAGTATTAGCTGCGTTCTTGACTACTTTCATTTTACATTTAGAGACACCTAGTGGCTAGAGTCTGATCTGCTCTAGAAAACAGCAATGATTTCTCATTTCCAAATGAACTTCGGATGTTTTCCAATCTTATTACTTTTAAAACACAGCACAGTAAGCATTTGAGTGCTTACTTAAGTTTATTTACCAAACAGTAATAAAATACAGAACTGTATTTCATAGTACACATGAAAAGTTTGAGATGACAAAAAATATTTCATCCTTTTTTCCTGAGTTAAATACACATCTGAAGAGTAAACATATCTAGTACTTCTTTAAAATTACCACAGAAAATGTACATTGATGTTTTTCTTCAGAACATTCCATTTAATTCATTTTATGCATCAGATTTGTTACTTTGGCCTCTGTATCTCTTCCTAAACATAAATCTCAGATGCCGTTTTTCATCATTTCACATTAGTTTGTATGCATAAAATCACCCCTCTGAATTTGTGATTTAGTGAAGTGCTTAGACTTGGCTGGCTTTCTTGGTGTCAGTGGAATTGCTCTACATGCAAAAAAAAAAAAAAAGGTGGCAGAATAAAGCCCCTACTAAGAAATTAGGTAAGGCTCAGTAATTCTTTCATCTCTACTCTTATATGAAAAAAAAACTTTCTAAGCAAACAGTCTTACAGCTTTAGTTTTACTACTCTGTGATTTAGCACAATGTTTTCTAACACAGTCAGCCCTGGTAACCTCATGAGTCTACAATTAGTTACATATGCTGCAATGATTGCATTTAATTTGTATGTGCTCTGTACCCATACTTTAAAAGTTATAGTCCTCTCTGCAGCTCACTTTAAAATATTTGTATTCAGTAAAAGCCATAGTACCATAGTGGGAATCAAGAAGTATGAGATACCTGTATTTCCTGTATCTCTGTTAAATGAACATCTAGGAAGTCCTTAAATGAATATTTCTAAAATATCTGTAATAGCTCAGCATTTTCAGCCCTTCCTTTAAAAAAAAAAAAATTAAAAAAAACACTTTATGCCCTAAAGCCACATTAAATACATATCTACCAGAAACCCAAATATTTCCTGTCCTGCTTCTGTAGAAAGACAGAATAGGTAATTTCTTTCTCCTGGATTCTCATGTCCCACAAAAATAGGAAGTGAGGAACTCCTAGAAACAATTATGGCTACCATAATTGCATTATGGTCCATACATTATATGGTCTTACAGGAACAAGAATACTGGAAATGGTGTGGTGATGATGCTTGTTATGAGGAATTTTAAAGCCAGTAAAAATTGTTCCAAAAATTACCTTATCTTTTTCCTTTAAAAATTTAATTTAGTATTCCACAGTTTTCCTCAGAAAAAAACAAAGAACAAAAACTGAACACATTTTTTGCAAATAATCTTGCAAAGCAAAAGTGTGAAGTAATTATAGCAAGGAAAGCGCCTTTAAAAATATTTACGGGAAGGACAAAACAAGAAGGTTACTTCTACAAGCCTAAAACGTAGCTCAAGTGCAATTCAACAACAACAAATCACACTTCATCCCTCTGAGCAAAATTAAGCAGTTAATAAGAGGTAACGTTCCTCCCTGTTTTCACTTTGCTCCCTCTAGCGTCTCAAACAGAATATTACATTCCTTTATCATTACAATAAGTAAGCAAACACGTTCTTATTACTCATACTTTAAAATTAATAATATCGTGAAACTACCCTGTTGTTGGACCTAGCGGCTATAGCATTATTATTGGGGGTGGGGGGGAAAATCAACCAAACCTAGTTTACAAACCCAGTAGGAAAAAACATTAAGGGATTGAATTCTGTATTAACCAATACTGCCTTGCTTTAATTCCAGAATGTAACAAGTATAGACTTATCTCACCCTTTTATCCAATAGCAATTTGTGAAATTGCATTTATCCTCATAAAAGCACTGATTGAAGCCTCCAGAAGTATATCCAATGGTGCATATACCCATAGCTTATCTTTGCAAAACAATAGCTCTATTGACATGAAATGTGACATTTTTTCATCAATATTTCATCACATTATACATAAGATAATACAATAAATTCTCAGTACTTGACAACTAAACACTAACGTAATCTAAGCTAATGCTGTTTCATATTTCAGTATGTGACATCTGTCAACAATGTTGTTAACCACCAATTGCTCTTGCTCATCTCAGAAACATGCCTGGTTTGCTAATTGAGGCCAGATAAATATTTTAGTTTATTGAAGTTACTTTACTGCCCATTCAGGTAAACAGGAAAATCTTTAAAAGGAGACGAAGAGAAGAAAGTTAGAGAAATTATCGGAACACAATAACCACAACAGAAACTGAAATCATTATATGTTCTGAACAGTTAATAAATTAATGAGCAGATGTTGTTATATTTAGTGAGAAATAGGAATGTACAGGTACCTACACAACCCCAGATCATAAGAAACAGACCCAACTTTTTACATTTAGAAAAGTTTTTTCGAAGCTTTGTGGAAGTATTTTTCATTACTAGATTTTAAGGCTTTTCATAACAGAAGTAAACCTCATTTTTATTAAATTACAATGGGGAAAACGAAACACTGACATGGGAAATTGGCTACACAGTGTCTCCAAGCAGACCAGTACCCAAGTCTGCAATGGGACATGGCAATTCTGAATCTAGCACTAGATCACCAAGCCAAAGTAAAACCTCTTCAACAACAGAATCTGAAAAATACTTCACAAAATCTCATTTTACCTCTTCTGTTACAATTATGTTTGGATAAAACGAAATAAAGTGGTCTGCACGTCAGACTAAAAATTAGGAAAACTAGAATTAGAATGCAAACCTTCAGTTACAGCATGTATAAGGAATGCCCAAAGAATACAACTGGCAACTGATGACTGTAGCTTTTATGTAAAAAGTCCACTTTTGAAGAGTGAACTCTTATTTCCTTCAGAACATATTCTTCCCACATCTGCATCATTCATCACCTACACCCTTTTCCTTAGTGTACATATTCATCCAAATTGCCCTTGCCTCCTTTGTGGGGATCCAACAGTGCAGGACAGATCTCCTTTTCCCCCCAACAGAAAGCAGTGATCTCTGCTGAGCTCAAGAGCATGGTCAGTTTTAATTACTTTTCTTTGCGCATCTCCTCCCTTTTCTCACCAGTTGTCAGGTGTGATATGTCAACTTGTGATACATTCAGCTTGGACTATGATTCATTAAGGATTTAATTTCAAAAATATTCTGTAAACATCACAAGTTATTCATATGAAGTATTTTGAACCAAGATAATTCCTATAGTTTGTTTTCATATGCAAACCCAGCTGATACAATAGCGGGTAGGTTGGTAAGTCTGCGTTCATTCTCTTTTTCCCATAATTCAGGTTCTTACCAACAACTGGTACCACAAAACAGGGAAATATATACAAATACTTAATCTTCATAATTTTTTCTTCCTGTATGGGTGTTGTCTTTGCCACAAGATTTTCAATTTAATGTATGTATTTTTCCTTATATAAAAATATTCAAATGTTTACGTTAAAAAATTACTGAACAACATAAAAATAATTAAAGGATCAAATCTTTAACCTCATCTAATTACTTTTCATACTATTGATATGGCCTATATGGGATTTGACAGCAGCATCCAGCGATTCTCTTTGCTCAAGAAAATAATGAGATGGCTAAACCTGGGATAGCGAGAAAGGGACCCCATGAGGGAGCATTTCACAGGAAGAGAGAGGTAAACCAGAGTTCTGTAAACCTGATCATCCTATCACCACTTTCAGAAATAACATGCAAAAGTTACGGCAATGATCCCAATAATTGGTTCACTTTCATACTTAAGGCAAGTCCATTTTCTGGCATTACTCTTAAAAACCTAGGTTCTGAAGTATACATCAAAACCTCACTTTCTGATTTGTTAACAGAAATTACAAAAAAGACTTCCCAAAACTTGAACAATGCTGTCTTAAATATCTCGTGATATCTATCAGTCCTGCAATTTAGTTTTGGAACCAAATAATTATTTTTGGAAGTAGCACATGAATAGTACAATTTCCAGCAAAATACTTTTATTGCCTACATTGTGATTTGAAATCTTGCCTGAGTACTTTTGACATAAGTTACATCAGTTTAGCTTGATATGTAGTGGTAAATCAATTTGGCTATAATGGTACGCATTTTTATGTGGGCATTTTATACTGGTATACAAATGGTTTCTAGCAGTTTTGTACAAGTTAAATTATCTTTAAGCAAAGTTAAGTCATATACACAAAACTGCTGTAGGTTTAGGAAATCTGTTCAATATCACTCCTATTAAAGTGCAGAAAAACATACTTTATATTAAGCCACTACTGTAAAAATACTATTTTAATGATGTACCTATTTTAGGTCTGTAGCAGTTCAATTGCTCTTACCAAAATTATTAAAATGAAAACTTTACACAAGTATTACTGAGGTATGGGAGGTTTTACTTTTAGGTAGGACCAGTGCTTTAAAAACAAAAAAAGGCAATCTATAGGTTGGGAAGCTACCACATCCACCTTACATTAAAACTTTTATCCTTTACAACAGATGAAAAGCTATATATTTTTAAACATAAAGCTTCATGTTGTAGAGACTGCGAATGAAACAAAACAACTTGTTTTTTTGGGATAGTTCTTAATATCTGGAAGTAGTATATATGATACGTATTGCCTTCATAACTAGTATTTCCAATGTACATCTGTAAATATATTTAGATGGTATGGTATTAATATGTGTACTACTTTTATGGAACGATTTCTTTTACTAAGGTAACCAATGTGGTGTGGAACAACAGAATAGAAAACATACAGTTTCGTGACCCTTCCTGAGCATAAGATGCAATTAAGGTCTTAGGAGTGACCTTTCCTATGTGTCAAGTTGTGCTAAAATGTATGTGACAGCTTCTCTTATGGAAACATCCATCTACTGATGATTAAGGAGAGGCTGTCAGAACAATTTATTTAGGTTCACAGGCAGCATTCAGAGTGCCAAAAAGCACAAGCAATATCTAGTTTATCCATTAGGTTACTTGGTCTCATACAATTATTTCACTTCCTTGATAAGGATCTTTTGACTACACAAACTTCAGCTGAGGTTCCAGTTACCACTACTGACTTTAAAGGGCCAGTGCCCCTTCTTTCTGAGGAAAGTAGTAACATGGTTTTTAAATTAAGTTGACTTGTATCATCTCATTTTGCTTTCGATTGATTTCGATTTTGATTTTGACTACTACTAAAATCCCCAGAAACAAACCCAGAAGAGAGAAACCTTTGTAAGTTTTCACTTCAGATACCACATTTCAGTGTTCTTCACTTCGCATGATGTCTCTTTCCATTAAAGTTCTATTTTCAGGGTTTATAACTTACCTACATGAAATCATTCATAAGATAAAGTAGTTTAAGTCACTTCATCTTTAAACGTTTTCATTATATTGCATTAAAATTCTTCTGAAGTCTAAACTACAGAACTGCTAAAACAAAAACAAAAGTCTGGGAAAAAAGTTTTTTTAAATTGTTGCAAGCTTTACATGCTTCTTTTTACATTGCATTCACTTACCTCTATAAATTCAGACTACAATTACATAACATATTTTAGAATATTACCATTTATCTGAAGACAGATGCCTCAGGGAAATACTATGTGTAAATAGGAAAACAATAATACCAAAACAAAACACCACATACTTTAACTACTGTAGTTATATTAAAATAGGAGAACCATGGATACTTAAAATACACTTAAATCTCTTAACTTCCTTACAACTCCCTCTGCATTTAAAAAAAAACAAATTTAAAAAGTCATGATTTTAGAGAGAAGAACTTTTTTTATAGTTATGAGTCTCATCATGTTGTGTACAACCTTATACATGGTTTTAACTAAGTATTTCAGCACTTAAAAAGAACTCACACACATACTGTACAACCAGCTCAGCTTGACTCCTCAGAAGAACCTTCCACAGACGATAGTTTCTCCATAACTGACCTTTGAACAAAAAAAAACCCCACACTTGAACAGACATCGTATCCCTTCATCTTACTGTACTCATTCACTATAATTTAGTATTTTCATACAGAAAAACTTCAAGTTAAGAGACTCACCTCCCCAACAACACACACATACCCCCCGTACCTCAAGGCACCCAGTTCAGCCGTTTACTGCCCTCAAATACTGACACCCACGGCTGCTGCCGATTCCCACACCTGTGCGAAGTCAAGCTCCACCTTCGGAGCACCTGGCTTGGAGCCCGCCTCTCCCCGGGAGCACCGGCGCGCCGCGCCGTGGCACCTCCGCCCCGCTGTCGCAAGCGGAAATACTCCTTTCACCGTATTTAAAGCAGGGCAGGTGCTTAAAATGATGCCTGTACCTCATCATCGAGTGGGGGGTAATCTCTGAGGGGCGGACCGGACCGGACC
>NW_010562020.1:391-612 GCF_000687285.1 Phaethon lepturus | reverse complement strand
GGGCCGGGCCCGGAGGCGGCGGTGGAGGGGGAGCGTGGGGAGCGGGGAGCAGAGGGGAGCCGAAGGTGCGAAAGCGAAGCCTTACACAAAATCACCCCACGAGAAAGGAGGCTGGATCGTGCGTTGTGCTGAGGAGTGGGGAGGAAACCCGGTCCCGGCGGGAGGAACCAGCACGGGGTTAAGGAATCGGTGTGGCCGCGGCGCTGTTCTCCACGGGGATA
>NW_010562020.1:0-246 GCF_000687285.1 Phaethon lepturus | reverse complement strand
GTCGGTCGTTTCCGTGCTGACCGGCTGGCAGCTCCGAGTACACCAGTTAGTTAAAGCCGTGATAGTTCTGCTGTGTTCTAAACCCATCATTTTAAAACTGTTCCCAGCTTTTCGGCCTGTGTTGTATTTCCTGTGTTTATTTCTTGTTTTGTGAGTGCTGTTTCACGTTTGCCTCACTAGTGGGACAAACATTTTGGTAAGAGTGGCAAGATTTAGAGCACTTACCTGCTTTAATATTAATCAGTT
>NW_010562019.1:39799-47071 GCF_000687285.1 Phaethon lepturus | reverse complement strand
CCCCCGCCGGGGTGCTAACGCGCGCCCTCGCCTCTCCCCAGCACGCTGCGTTCGCAGACCTGGCCGGTATTCGGCCGACCGCAGGTGGAGGAGGTGTCGCCGGGGAAAAGGCACATAAACCGCCGTAGTGGTGCGCTCGTGTCGGGCTTGTTTCCTTAGGAAAGCAAGCTAAGCCCCCAACGCGGCTTATTAAAACCTGCCTGACACAGGAAGGAGACAAGCCAAAGACAACCCAGACCACCTACGTGGTGTTACCACGTCCCAAGCCCAAGACAGGGATACTTCACCGAACCTCTCCGAGCACTGAACTCCTCGGGGTTGACCTCCGCGCCCGCCCGCTGTGCCAGCAATGCCCTCGCCTGGGCACAGAAGACATCACGACGCGCCACGTATTCTCAGCCAGGTTTGATATTAAACCCAATACCTGCTGAGCAAGGTACTGGGATTTCATCGGCTGCATGCGTCCGGTCATAAACAGCTAGCTCCTACCTTAAAAACCAGTAACAATCCAATTTTTAAGCAATAATCAATTAAATATGGAAACTTGCAAGCCGCGAATAAGCCAGCCAACTGCAAACTCTTTTTTCCAGCTGGACGTCAGTGTACTTGAGCTATTTTACTAACCCCCCTTTTGTTTACCAGGGAAATGCAGCCCCTCTGCAAGGCTGCAGGAAAAGCACAGGAAAATCTGGGTTTCAGCTGAAATTACGGGATGAGTTTCATGTAGGAAGAAATCTTAATAAGCAGACTGGAATTCAGTCTGGACACCAGGGCAAACACTGGGGCTTTTAGCAAATGTCAGGTGACCCTCATGACTACAAATGGACAAGCTGGCCTCATTTTTCTCTGCCAGCTGCCGACTCCCAGGAGAGAAGACACGAAGTGCGGTACCCCGCGGGTCCCCCCTCGGCGACGCGTGCTGCGGGATGGGAACCAAGGCCTGGGCAGGCTCCAGGTACAGTTCCCAAAATACAAACATTTAGATTTCCTTTCTATGTTTTAAACGTCCACTCTCGAAAAGATATTTCATTTTTACAAGACAGATCACACGCAGACCAATGACAGATTCCATTACGAGAACAAAGACAACTGAGAATAGGCCGTGGCTATTTCTTTAGATGAGTTTTAAGTTGTTCCCTTAGAAGTTAAAAAATAAACAAATATGGTAAAGTTTTTCTATTGAAGTCTCTGTGAGCACTGACAGAGGATGAAATCCTTCCCACACTGAATCAAATAACTGGCAAGCGAGTCAAAGTTTGTGGCACACATACATACGGGTAAGCCTTGGGACACTGAAAAAGCACAACCCCCTTAGCAAATTGTGCAGCCACGACACCCAGGAATAACACGAAACTAAAACCGGCAGAACCCACCCAGAGCACTGGCAGGACTCAGCCTTCGGTTTGCTCGCAACTGGAAGGACGAAAAAGGGGCGATCCACCACTTCACGGGTTTTAAAATCACAGTCACAACTTGCATCCATTAATTACTGATACAGCTATAGCTGCTGGGCAGTTTTGAGAACCAGAGGTAGACATCTGGAAGGAGAGAGACTCACTTCTTCTGTCGCCGCCACGGATGGTGCCGAGGCCACGCAGCAGAAGTCCATTTTGTTCTTCGGTGGAGTAACAGATGGCTTTGCCACCTACCACTACTCGCCGCCTTGTCAGAGCCTTGCATATTGTGTGTGGTCCGGAGTTGGGTCATGCAACCAGCCAAAGCCCTCTAACTCCA
The DNA here is from genome assembly GCF_000687285.1 of Phaethon lepturus. Taxonomy (NCBI): domain Eukaryota; kingdom Metazoa; phylum Chordata; class Aves; order Phaethontiformes; family Phaethontidae; genus Phaethon; species Phaethon lepturus. The sequence goes on along the minus strand of NW_010562019.1, from coordinate 45,337 downwards.
TTTCCAGTTCACATCACTCTAATAGGCCCTCAGCTGGCCTGAGAAATTCCCAAACATCTCTTTCTACAAACAAGGAATTGGGTTTCTTTTGTCTTGCAATCAGGGGAGACAAATTCTCCCCTTAACCACAGTTTAATTTATTCCTTTTGGTTGTTATTGCCTCCACCTAGTGCAGCTGTCTAGACTGGGGTGGTTTTTTTTTTTTCTTTCCCTTTTTTCCTTTTTCTTTTTAGTTCGGGATTTTTGGAAGCTGCCTGTGCTTCTTTCCGAAACAAGTTTATTTTTAGTGTCACTTTTTCCATTGGCAAGATATTATGGTTGAGAGAGCTGCTCTCAGAGGAACTGCTCAGCTTACAGTATGTAAATGAAAAAATCTGCCTAGTTAGAGGGCAGGCACAAGAGAAGGCAACCGAGGTAACGGCGAGATGGTCCAAGCGAACAGGGTCCCGCGCACGTCAATGAAGGTTGGCTGCCGGCGTTGCTGGCAGTGTGTGCTGCTGTTGGGAAGAGTGCAAGTCCCTTTCAAACCCAAACCTGCTTAACTAAGGAGGGTTATGGCATCTTCTGACATCCTCTTGGACCAGTCTCCTCCTTGGATGGAGCTCCATGTGGGAGGATGCCAACAGGACTTCCACCTGCCCAAGTCATGGCACTTTCAACTCTTCTCCTGTTGGCTTCCAAGAACAAGTCAACACTTGTCAACAGGACACCTGAGAGTTTTAAATCATGGGTAACCTTGCCACATGAACCTTCAACCAGCACTAAGTGGTTCTCAGGAAAGGGGGTCACGGACACAGCTTAATTTTTTTTGCTTTGCTGTTTACCACCCTACAACCTCCTGGCTGCCTTCTTGCTGCGCTGATCTTGCTTGCTCTTGTTCTTTCAGATCAGTATTTATCCCTCTCTCTCTCCAAAATGTGGAGCCCCTCTGATCTTCCCTTCATTTCGCTGTTGCGTGTTTTCAGAAAGCTTCAGCCGAGAAAGGGACTACAGCGTTCAGCCCCGAGTCCTGTTCTCAACTGCAGAATTCAATCCCACTGCAATGGTTGTCTGCTTACTTACCACTAGTTAACTACCTTGCAAAGAGTAAGGGCGCAAAAATCCAACCTTACGTTTGGAAAGGACTAAGTGGACTTGAAATAATTGGATAAAAATAAGACTGGTCTCTCATTTTTTTCAGCATTCACAGCCCCCAGAGCAAAGGTTTCCTAGCTCCCACCACCAGCCCGGCTTCACTGTTGAGCGTGACACAGCGCAAATACAGAAATACCGAGGGGGGAGCAGGAAAGAAAGTAATACATTTTAAAGCAAATCCCGCAGGCTTTTAGACTGGGAGTAAAGAGGTGGGGGAGGCCATTAAAACGCACACGCACACAAAACCCCAGAATTAAGCAAGCGAGACGATTCCAGTTGAGCTGTTTCAGCCATTGTCTTACAACAACTTTAAACCCATTTGCTTCTTTTTAATGAGGTATTTTCTTCCTCTTAACCACCCAAATCTAATCCATGATGTTAGTCCAACTCAGAGAACTTAAAATCAGAACATTGGGGCCTTTCTTAATCCTCTTAACTTGCCAAAGGTTTTCTGATCACACACCTCTTCCTTCCTACTTAAGACTGTTTTTTTTTCCACCACCCTTTGTCTTCTGTTTACAGCTGTGAAAAATTAGGATCCAAGCAGTAAAATCTCTACATAACAAATGAGTATTTAGAGATGGCTTGCATGTTTCATTGAAGGAAACCAGGCATATTTTCTTAATTATTTCATCTAATCATATGTATCTAACAGTTCCCTGGGCTCAGATACTCAGCATTTCTTGAAGGGCATTCTGTAATCCACAGTCTTTGGTTCTACTGAATAATTACCTTCAAAAGATAAATCCTGTCTCATGCTATGGTCACTTTGCACCTCTCACATGATATGGTAGGTCAATAAAGCTATTGTGGTGGGACAGGGTCTCATGTGGAACGCAGGAATCTCTGTCCTACACCTCCTAGAGGCCCTCCTGTCTTCTGAAGACCAGCATCTCAGGAGAGGACAGAGGGCTTGACCACTGCTATGGTCTGGTGATTCCAGAGCTAACTGGACTTCTCATATGAAGCAGCTGTGAAAGCTCTGATCCAGCTGTGATTGATTTCAGGGCTTACAACGAGAGGCTTATAAATACATCTGAGAACGACCGTCCCCTTAAACTTGGATCTTCATCAGATCATGGCTAGACTAGCACAGAAGACTGATACTATTGCATATCTAAAAGAAACCTTGCTATGAAGACAAATGGAGCCATATTGGAGTGAAAATTGCACAGCAAGCTCTAAGGGGAACCCACTGTCTTTTGTGAAGTTTAATGGCCAGAGAGGACAGCAGGTGACCTCAGTGCCTTTCCAAGCCTAGCCCACTTCCAGATTTCCCTTAAAACTTGTGGAAGTGTTAGAGCTGCTGGCTGAGCACTGGCTCCTGGAGTCATTTCTTGCTTTTAGACTGCACTGAAGAAACCAAGCGCACATTAGAAACCTTTCCTATCACATCAGCAATACGTGCTGACAGCATTAGCTGCTTTCAAGATGAACCGCGTGGTAGAGAGTAGGAAGGGTGCTGAGCAGTGCAAGAGCCATGAATAAGCAATTGTCCCAGGAACAATCCCTGTCACGTCCTGGTCCAAATTATGCTTAAAAACAAAAAGAATGAGAGACTTCCTTCCTGCCCCTTGCTGCATCAGTCTTCTCAGAGATACGGGTTTTACAGAGTGGGCCACCGAGTTGAGATGAACTAGGAGCCAAACAAAGGGCTTGAACCAGAACATGACCTGGCACCTATCCCAAGTTCCTTTTGAGTTTGGTTAACGTTCCCCACCCATCATTTTTCATGTGCATGTGCCACATCACTTCCTGGTTCTGATTTGCCTGCTATTTGCCCCACGGGTAGGGTGTTACCCATCTAGACTCAAAAACCAGCGAGTAACTCCTCCTCCCCCTCCTCATAAACCCCACACCCATCTCTGAGGGATCCAAGCATCCCTAGCAGGAAGGAGTCCAAGAATTCTTTATGCACATAAGAATGTCCCCTTGCCACATCATAATCCTGTTTGCTACCAGTGCCACACACTGATGGTCTAGGTCAAACTCCAGATGTTAATAAACCTCAGGAACAACTGCTTGGAGGAAACACAGATAATTGGTCTCATACCTACTATTAGAAGAAAAAAACCCACAAACCCAAAATACCTGACACAAGAAAATGTGTAATTAAAAAAAAAATGCATCTTGGTTGCTTTTAACATTCTTTTCCAAAAGCTAATTCTAGCTCTACAGCTGAGCTTAAAGGCAGATGGACATCTGGTGTAATCGGCCAGCTTCCGTGCATCCGGCCCATAGCACTTCTTTCCTCCTTTGCTGAAAGTAGCCATCTCAGATGGCTTGGGATGCCAAAATGGAGAGGGTTAATTGATGGGGGATTCAAGACGTTTCCCTGTGCTCTTTCAGCTTTGGACAAATTTGGATGACAACGGCCTCACTGTGGCCAGGTGCTGACTGTAAAACAGCTTCCTTCTGTTCCCCCCAGCGTTCACAAAGTGCTTGGGTTGCTCCGTTACAAAAGCATTAATATTTGGCTTCTTGTCACCATTTGTTTCACCACCTTTGCTACTACTGTGAGTTACATAAATGTGCTATACTCAGAAGAATCCACAAGCAACAGGCAGAAGCTAGAGGTCTGGGATGCCAGCCATGCTATCTGTAGGTGCATTTCTTCCGTCTTTGAATGATCACCATTACCATATATGCCCTTCAAAAGCAGTTACCAGGCAGACGTTTATATTTTGCCATTGGATTGGCTGAGGTTCTGAGAGGATCAGATATGGTCAAATCCTGCTGCTAGTGCAGATAATGCAAATCCCCAAAAGATAAGTGAGGTCAATTATCTGGAATAAGTCACAGGAACTACATGCCAAGCAAAGAGTTTCGCATTAGATCAGGAATCAGAGTTGCACGGGCTAAACCCCCCGTTAACTCCAGCTATTGGCAGCATTATCGATCGGCGTTCTCTCCCAGGATATTTCAGCCTTTGCTCGCTTTGAGTCACGAGTGGTTCACATCACTGGTTTGCAGGAACGTGTTGCTTAAACTCGCCGCTTCATTGCACATACTACACTAACATGCGGCGCCGGGGGCCCGCTAGCTGCTCCGGCGGTGACACGGGCTGCAGAACACAAGTTAACAATTTTGGATGCATGGTCCCGTGAGGGAATCATCGCATTCAAATACCTGGACTACAGCATCCACTTCACCACAGCTCTTGATTTCCGCGGTGTGCAGAATAATTCTGCCCAGGGAGCCTCTTCTGTGCCGCGGGAGCTTCATCGGGCACCTGAAGACGTAGTGAGCAGGTCACAGCATCACTAGCTTTGGTGATCTTTCACAGCGTATCCACACAGGGATCCAGAATTGCCATAAGCCTTTTTAGTGATATTTTAAACGCTCTTCAGGACAGCTAACGGGGCTCTAGAGAAGTGCTTCGGCAAGTTTGTTACCCACGTTCCTCCAGGGAAGGCAGGTAAGATTGAATTTGTGAAGCTTTATACACGCCCTGATCTCTGAGCAACACATTCATCCAGGCTTTCTCTACCTCCCACCGCCTTATCCCCGAGTTTCCATCCCTATCTCCTCACCCCAAAAGCTACATGTCACATGGATATCTACAACAAGCACCCGGCAGGCCATAGCATGGCCGAGGCTGAGGGCAGCCTTGCCATGAGAGTTCTGGCCCTTGGGCTTTCACCCCATTCCCCGACAACAGAAAGCGTTCATAGATGTTCACCTCGTGCCCTTCAACCCGTCCTGCCAACCTTTCTCATTACGTGTTGGGTTTTAACAGACAAAGCTGTAAGGGGCACTTATTTATCATGCTATTTACAGGGAGGAAATTTATAAAACATGCTAAAAACTTTACAAGGAGAGCAAGTCTTTCCAAAAAAACTCAGGAGCACAAACTGAGTTTTGCCAGGATTCGTTTGCTTCATGCAAGAAACATGGTCTTTGCAGGGCTTCACACCCGTGAGAAAGGCGCAACTCGAGGATGAGGAGTGGTACTTGTCCCTAGTGCACATACTTTGGCAATTGGGGCTTTCTCCAAGCTTTATTTTTCAATTCAGTGTTTGTGCATGGCCTGTTTAGGTGAAACAGGCTTACCCTAAAGAGGACAGTCAGACGCTGGAGCAGGCAGTAACTTCATTTACAAGGAGAAAGGAGGCAGCTGGAGAAGAGGGGGAGAGGATGTGTGAAACCCTGAATCAGGTGGTTGTTACCCCAGCATTCTTCAAGAAATTGCCGTGGTCTGTATAATGTGGGTAGTTTGGAGCAGTTGTGCAGTAAATATTTTTCCCCAAGCACTTTTCATGCTCGAGTTTTAGGTTTTCAGAGGGATTTTTTATTTAAAAAAAAAAAAGGTTTTTTTTTTGAAGGAAGATCAACGACTTAATGAAAAAAGTCTGAGATGCAAGAGCAAGGCTATCGCTTCAAGAGTGCTTCCAGATTTACATA
>NW_010562019.1:27941-39768 GCF_000687285.1 Phaethon lepturus | reverse complement strand
TTCCTGCTGCATAAACATCTTGGCAAAGGCAGAGCATCTAACCCCCTCCTACTCTATTGGCCTCCACTAAATTCTGCAGAATATTAAAACCCCTTGATGGTAACATGTTCTCGGCCAGAAACAAATCATTAGTTGGATGAGGGCATCAAACTGCATCTGCTCTTTTCCCTGAAGTTCCAAGTGCAAGAGATTTAGTAGGGAGGGGAGAGGATTTCTTTGATAGAGGGATTTAGAAAAACAGCAATTGATGTAATTTTAAAGCAGATAGAGATATGAGGGGATGCGTCTTTTACAAAGACGCGTGGGGATGGTCTGGTATAATTAAAAGTGGAGATGGGCTCAAGCTGTGCAGTTTGGAGATGGATCTGAATACTCAAGATCTTCGGGTCAGATTTTTTGTTCTGCCCACTACACAGAGCTAAGATGGTCCTTAGATCAGTTTTATCAAGAGTTAGGCAGGGGTAAATCCAGGCTCATCTCGAAGCAAAAAGAAGAAAAAACTCCTATGAAGAGGGAAGCTATGAAACACTGCAGGGGACCCTACGTGGCTGGAGGAAAGCCGCAGTAAGGGAGCTGCCCTCCACGCTATGGGGCCAGTTCAGCCCTTGGCAGCGAGCTAGCAGAGCTTCGAGAGCGCTCCAACACGCAGCAGTAAGGGTCCTGGCTGTTCCTGGCGTTGCCAAAACTCCCTGCGAGAGGGCAGCGAAGAGGAGCGGTATGGACGAAGCCAGTTTATAATTCACCTCTAGGTTTTCTTGCAGAGAAGGAATTATTCTGGGGTCAGTTCTACTCTTTCAAAAAAGCATCGCATGGTCAAAGCCACCCAAAGCAACTCCTACCCACCAGGGCAATCAGCGATTGATCCTACCTGAGGAGGAAATCTCTTTTGCCAGGAACATTAATGGAAGTTAGGGACAGTTGCGGGTCTTGTTTCTTTTCAATCCAGTCTGTGTTTCTCGGGGTTTTTTCCCCCTCCAGAAACAGCCAGTTTTCTGCTTCCTCAGAGCTTCTTCTTTAAGCCCACAAGAACATTCTGCGTGGATCTGCAGGGACAAATGATTTCTTGAAACATACTGGTCTTAATCAAACCTAATCTTTCATGACAGGACAGAACAGCCTGGACAGCTATTAGATTTAGCACAGCTACTCTGAGCAGCACTGTTATGTCAAAATTATGCAACCTAGGCTTTGATAGGCTTTGGGGATTTTCTCAATGGTTCCTTATGAGCCTGTTGGTGCCCCTCACATTTCAGTGACCACAATATGAACGTTAAATGTATTTCCTTTCCCACAGCTGGATACTGTCCCATCTGTTCTGAGACAGCCAAAGTGTCAAGTAAGCCAGACAAGGCAGACAATTTTTCATGTAAATCTGTTGACTTTAGGATTTTTAAATATATGTCTTTTTAATAACCCACAGATTATCTCACAAAAAAACAGGTCATTTGCAAGAGTTCCTCCAGCAGTCCTTGGCATCATTAGCTAACATTGCAACGTACGTATATTATTCTCAGAAGAAAACCTGGCAAAAGGACAGAAAGAAATGCCATGTATAGTCAAACTAATGGTTTAGCCTGGGATGTTGTATCTGACAGCGCTCGGTCTGGACGCTTGAAAGGGATGTACATAACCCCCTAAACAACTGCGCCCTTGGACCACTCTCCAGCTGTGCAGCACAGGTGGAAGGGAGAAAACCAGATTTAAAGCATTGCACCAGCCCCAGGCAGGGGGATCAGGATCTCGCCACAGACGCGGGCCCACTCCCTGGCACCTTCAGCATCCCTGTGCCCTCCTGTGCCAGGGTGGGCAACTCAAGACAACTCTTCAGATGACACCGCATGGCGTGGGAAGCGGTAGCGCCCACAGAATCAGGTCTCAAAATGACTTACACAAAGCCAAGGAAATAACCTGTTAAATCAACCAATATTACAGGTAGCCAGCTCAATATAAGCTCACAATTAATTTAATTCCAAAAAGCAACCAATCTCCCAGCCTAGGACAGCCTCTGCTCTGCACGCGCTGTGACTCACGTACTCATCAGATCTCTTGGAGCAAGGTAGGGACTTGAACAAATGAAGTGCCTTGTGACTATGAAACGCTGCACCACAGTGACACAGAAGAGCCTTTCTCGCCTCTTGGTTTTCAAACCACCATTTAAATCCCCTTGTTTTTAAATGAGATGCTCCGCAATAAACCAGACTGGAAGGAGGAGCTGGCAAAGCACCCTGCGATGAAAGCCAAAGATGATAATTGCCTTCCTGCCATATTTTATATGACAAATTTGCCATCGGTTAGGGATGCAAGACCCCCACCTGGCAGGAGAGGATGCTGCTGGGAGGAGGGTTTTCCACAGTAGCTTCCAGCCTCTGGATTTCGTGCCCCCTTCCCGGGAGAGCCTGCTCTGGCTGGCACGCAGAGCACACGCGATGTTACCCGGGGTCTGGTGAAGGATCAAACCAAGGAGAAACAGATACCTACCTCAGACAGACACGTACCTGCGTTCCTTTAAAGCGTATGTGGACATTTGACTGATCCAGGCGCAGTTCATTTCTCCATGTTTGAGGGCTGATTTAACGGGGCCCAGAATAACGCCGGGAAGCTCACGCAGCTGGGGCAGCAGGACACTTCCTTCCTCTGGAATAACAGGAGGACAATGGAACTGGCTGCTCTGAGGACCTCTAACTTCTGCTAGCAGCTTCTCATGGGGCAGCTCTGCAATGACAGAGAAGGTGCCTGCCCTTCTAGTACCAAAATTACCACGAACGAGGTAGTCACGGGCTATACATGGAGTAAGCAAGCACCATGTAGACCCAAGGCACTGTCTTAGAAAGTACGCCATTCCCCTTTCACCAACATACGTTTTTCCTGGGAATGGAGGGACCATAGGTCGCTGGATACCTTGGGAACTTTGCCACTTCCTCCACTTCTCTCCTTAAAAAAAAAAAAAAAGAAAAAAAAAAGCAAGCAGCTTATTTTCTGAAACTCTGCTTTCCAGAGCTGAGTTTCTAAACCCAAAATGCGTGATGCAGAACAGCTGACTTTATGTAAGACTTGTTATTAGAAACAGTTCGTTGCTAAACTGCCATTTCATGAGATGCACCTCGTTCAGAGCGCAGGCATACGCACTACGTACGTACGTACGCGCACAACAGCCTGGCTAAGAAGTGCGGAGTTTGCTGCCTTTAAGTGCCTGGGGCAGATCCTGACTCAGAGATTCCTCCACGTTATTTTCCATGGGAGGAAACGAGTTATTTTGCAAAGGGTCTGAACAGACTAGATGCCAGCTTCTTGCTGGTAAATACCACTTCCAACCTCACTTGTAGTCTCCAACAGATGTTTCTGCTTTTCAGAGTAATGGAAATTTTATGGACCATTTTCTCCTCCTCCTGTTCCCTAGGAGGGAGCAGCAGACCCAAAACGCCCTTAGAAACACAGTGGTCTCCTCCTAAAATGCACTTCAGAGCAGTGTCTCCAGCAGATCAGGGAGACAGAGTCAAACCACTCCGTCGTGGATTAGGTTCATCTGGAGAACCAGACATCATCCGCAACCAGACAACTGCATAAAGGTTTTACTTGTCCAACAGCTGTAACTGAAGACGCTAAAATGCCTCCCGAAGGGTGAGCTAGCGGCTCCCAGGCTGGGTAGCGAGCGCAGGGCTATACACGCACGAGCTACAAAGACCTGGGGACCGCACTATTTTCATGCCCTCGTTTTCGGCTGGCGTTCACCACGGATGGAGAAACTGAGGCACGTGAAGCCATTCGCTGGAGGACGCACCGGATCAGGGCGGAGCGGGGGCCGAATCCCCGCGTACGAGGTACTGGTGCGCTCAGCGCGAGACAGCGCTGCCGCAGCGAGAGAAGCCAAAACACAAACAGCGTGGTGGGACAGAGAGAGGGAAAACCCTTGCCAATGTGGACGAAGTAGGGAATAAAAGGGTCTGATGCGTATCCCGAGAACCCGCATTCCTCCCTCGCCAGACTCCCGTGTCTCTGGGCTCACCCAACTGCGTGCAAACACCGGCATCTCCCCAGACTGCTCAAGTAAACCGTGCGTGTCGCAATGCTCCTTAAGCAAAAAGCAAACAAAAGTTGGGGGATCCCATTGACTCACACCTGTTTTAATTATTATTTTTTTTAAGGGCCCAGGACTTAGTGAATGAGAATATTATCCCATGGGGATTCAGAACACAATGGAAACAGGAAACTTTTAAAAAGCATTTCTGTGGAGATATTATCTCACTGCTGTAGGACACAAGATTTACTTAATTGCAGCCAAGGAAGTTTTAGATTACGCTTTGCAATGTCTGCACGAAAGTCTCAGCTATCATGAGGAAGGCTCCTTGCATGGGCATTTCTTTTAAGATATGGGCCTTGCCCTGAACACGTTAACTGGAGGGGATTTGGTGATAATGCAAGTAGGTTCAGAATACTTCAAAGCCTTAAATTAGATTCAGGGCATCACAACCCATGATAAAGAATATAAAATTGCTTTTTTAGCAGATGACATCCTGCTTTCTCTCAGTGAAACACAAGCCTCTATTCAATGCCTTGGAGAAGTTTCAGAGGCTAACAATATTGTTTCTGGTTCTTTTTGTGTGCATAAATATGACCAAGACAGAGGCAATGCCTCCAGGCACCTCCCCAGCAAAACCCCTCTTAAGTTTCCATGCCAATAGTCCCTAGAAGGATTCAAATCGGTATGAAGCCAAAATCTCTCTTCACTTAAATAAACTTATAACAGTAAGTCTCCAATCCTTTTATGTGACACATCATGATTTTCAAAGATGGCCTAACTCCCCATTATCTATGCTTGATGAAATCCACTTGCTGAAAATGGCTATCCTACCCTTCATGTTCTGCAGGGTCCCCCAGTACTTGAGCCTCTAACAGTACTTGAACCTAACCCCACTCCCCATCCCCGCTAAAAAAGACAAAAAAGGGGAGAAAATTGAGTAGAATAGCCAGCAGTTTTATACAGCCCTAGACAGGACCAATTTCACCCTAATTGGCATCTAAGAATCCAAGTTCCCCATACTGCAGCAATGATGGAAAGAGATTCACTGCGGGTTTGTGTCCTGTGTCCCCAGTTTTTACTCCTTACACTTCACACTCCTACTCCCATTGCCCCCGGTGTTCTTGGGCCACGTGGCCAGGACCCAGCAGCTTGCTTTGAGCTGCGTGTGAACTAACCGTCTCCAGCATCCCGAGCTGAGCAGCATTTGGCGGTTGAGGTGACCGTCTATGACCACTTGAGTGCCTCCAACCTTGTCTGTGATGGAAACACTACAGCTGGGTCCCCATCATTCACTCGCCAATTCTACTGAAATCTGCTAAGAATGTAGCCCCTTTGGGATCCCCATCCCTTCCTTATATTGTTGAACTGGGTTAGTGGGCCCAAACGTACTAGGAGGAACGGATGGATAGGAACAAGCCCATTTGAAATTGGTTTCATTTTAAGGGAAAACTCAGATAGTCTCCTCGGTTCTGCATGGGAACAGCTGTGTGCTGTTTTCTGTTTCAGCCCAACTTCTTGTTACCACCGTGCAGCCCCAAGGAAATCAGATCAATGACAGGGTCATTCTGCAAGTATTTTGGCAAGTGACTGTGGCAAAAGGGCAACAATGAACGGCTAACCAGGTCTCTCTATACCAGGGGCTTCTCCAGTGGACCAGGGAGATACTGGCCATACCGCCAGCAAAGCTATGCTGAAAGGTGCTCAAAGCAATCATCAAACCATACATTCACTTGCCACAATAGAAGCGTTGATTCTAACACTGAAGGATATCAACTCCAGCCTTTGGAGCCAAGATATGTTGTTAACTGAACAACCCCAAACTAAGCAACCCAACTTCCTTGGATTTCTGTTCATTTAGGAATGATGCAAGGTTATCAAAACAGCAACAAGATGATGGGTTCAACAGCACAAACCCTGTGCACACATAGGTTGTGTATTACTATGTTCCATAAACAATGGGTCAATAGATCACAAGCATAAGCTTCCAAAATATCCAGGTTATGCCCAAGGAATCATTCCATACCTCTAAACACAGACTTAGAATTCAGAACTTAAAAAAAAAAAAAAAGAAAGAAAAAAGAGACAAAGTTGTAACTTTGTCTCCCGGTCCCAGTCCTTTCTCTCCAGAGAAAGTGAAGAGATGTTAGTGTTTACTTTGTTTTGAAGAAGAAAGGAAAGCTTAGCATTTGTATCCAGTGAGTGCTTCTGGATCTATTATTACATCTGTTCTACCAGATTTCCCCACAACAGTTCCTCTTATTTCCCCAGAACAATAAAAACCGTGAACTGCATGCCAAGTGGCGAGTGTCCCATGACCTTCTCCAGCTACTGAGTTTGAAGCTACTGAGAGGTTTCAACAGCTACTATGAAATGATGCAACCAATTATTTCCATGTGCTAACTTTCAAGGTATCAAAAGAAGAACCATCTTTCAAGCAACATAAGAATAATAAATAAGGATTAATTTTCCAGTCTTATTACTTCTTTCCTCATGCTGGAATAGCAAGCTAAAGTGTTTCTACAGCTTCTTCTGTAGACTTCTGTGCCTTTGAACGTACACCACAGTGAGGCTTTGATGCTCCCACAGAGGTCAGAGAGACCTTAAAGCATTGCCAGGGTTATCTACCAGTGGTTATCCAGAGCATTGCAACGACTTAGCCGCATGTTCAGCCGTACCAAAAAGGCACCCTTCCCAGGGGCTAGAGCTGTGAGCTTCCTTTCGAAAGGTGGCATCACCAGATCTCAGCACTGATGCTTCTGCTTCTGAACAGCCCTTTAAATCAATTCCTGAACAGAGAGGAGTTTCAGTTTTCTTTTTTTCTAGGACACAGCCCAGTAGGTTGACGCCTTGACTAACACTTCTGCAAGCTGTTGACTTTCATTGGCGCTACAGCTGGAGCCCTACATTCATTTAAGCTCATCTAAGCGTTGCCTGCTGACAACTCCGGCCGATCTATCTCCTCCTGGCCTGTGTCCTCTCTCCCTTCCTTCAGCCAGCACCAGATCTCACACAGGTAGTCAAAAAAAAACCAACCACCCCAAAAAACTCCCCAAAAAATCAAGCCTAGTGCTTTCCAGCCTTCTGATGACCACATGGGTACATGGGTTTTAGTGCTGGCACAAGACAGAGGGTGGAAATCCATGACTGGGATGAAGAGGAAAAGTGAAACCTTGCCGTTTGGCAGCACCTTGCCTTTTAATCAACTAACTGCTCACAAAATCCTACCTGAGGGACTGAAGTCAGTGGCTGGTTTTTGCAAACTCAACTTTCAGCGAAGTTATGCAAACAAGAAGGAAGTTTGAACACAGATGTAAGTAGCAAGTTCATTTTTCTAAGCCTCAAAATAAACAAAAAACTGTTTATTTTTCTTCACGCTCCTAACCAAGTTTCAAAAACTTCATCCAGTTAATCCACCCTTGTTGCTAACATGAGGAGATCGGTCTTATGGGAAAGGCTGCCCTCAATCAGCACATACAACCATTTTAACAATATTGCTCATTTATTTTTTATTTTTTTTAAAACTAAATCAGACCTACCTGGGCACTCCTACAGTGACCTGGCTTATGGTTGCATGGCTTCTGTCAAAACTCCCAGTGCCCAGAAAGAAGACACAAAGCTATTCCCCCTCACTGCCGAGTACCATTGACCAGAAGTTACGGGGTTATTTAGCAACAAGAAAGCCAATTCTCATAGTGTCAGTGGGTAACAATCCTTTTCAGTCACTGCATCAACATCACATAAGTTCGCTTTTAAAAACAGAAGACTTTCTGTAATACTGATCACTGAAGTATCTCAACGCTTGAGCATACAACATCAGATCTGTTATTAACATAATCTTCATTTAGTGCTACAATCACAAGTGGCAATGAAAATGTATCAGAGCAGTCGTTCGTCTACAAGTCGTATGTATTTTTCCAAAATAAATGAAGCGTACTCTGCTCTCCCTCTCTCCCTTTCAGCTTCCCCTGCCACAACCCCCACAACCAACCTCAAGCAGGGAAGAACAAGCCATAATGCAGAACAAAACCAAAATAAAATTGAAACCTGATAAGGCCACATTCTCAGGGAGAAGCCATGTGTGAGATATTTTTGCTTAATTATTTCAAGAAATCTATGGCCCCTTGGCTGTCACCAAGGTTGGCCTTGTCAGGCTAATATCATGAAGAACTATTGTGCAGACAATCGCTAGATACTTCAAGTATTTGAGACCCAGATAATCAGCTCCTGTTTCATATTCTTTTTCCAGCTTTTACACTGAAATAGAGCCCTTACTGTTTTGTATCAAGCCCTTTTTCTGCTCTTACGGGCGTTAGCGAGCTGTCCGGTTGCAGGGATGTGAGACTTTGTCGCTCTGCAGACACACACTTACATTGCTACTGTCAGCGGGTCAAAAGCAAGTTTTCCTGACGCTTTTCAGTTTCCCCAGGCCTACAGAAAATGCAGTATGAAGTGTGGTTGCAGATAAATAGTGATTGTAGGTTATGGCTGAAGAAATAACTCAGCAGGAGGGCATTCCAGTGCCCGGGTTGCAGCCGGTCATGCCTCAGTGCCTTGCACGTCTGGTTGAGAAGACAGGTGCTTTCAGTCCTAAATTATACAGGATATTGAAAAAGCACCCACCGATGATATTAGAAAGGGAGCTGTTTGCTTTCCAAATAGATAATCTTCTGGCTGAACTAGGTTTTAATATCTAGCGGGAATAATGACATTATTTTTTCCGCCGTTACACAGCGGAGTACATAATAGAGATTGTTTAAGTAACCTGCTGTATGATTTAATTCTGCTTCCACGATAGCTTCAGCGCTCTTCCTACGGAGAAGGCCAAGCAAAGTCTAGCTCAGACATGCCAGAACACCTTACTGCACGGAAAGTCTCCAACTAACTTTACAAACGCACTAGCAAGGACAAAGGGAAAAACCCCTTCATCCCACGTGTGAGCTCATTAATGAGCTCTAATGCTGCTCAGTGAAGCGAGGTAGAAAGGTAAGGGGTAGGGGAAATCATGGCGTCACGGGATGAAACGGCAAGAGGGTCTGTGGCATTAAGTGCGACTTCGCCACTCGTGCATGGGCATTAAGAGCGAAGAGCACTTACCTCTTGGCGAGCCCGGCAATGGCATCGCTGGAGCTGGCCCTGGAAATCTGATGCCTGGGATTCAAAAGTGAAGTTAAATCATGGCTTTAGAGCTTATAAATCCATCCAGGAAGACGCTTGCGGATCAAAAATCCTGCAGTAGGACAGGACGATGATTGCTGGGAATGGCTGCTGAGAGCCGATCTCACACCACTAAAAATGCCTTAAACAAAAAAATTTATTTTCCAGCCACTGACCCACTACATCGCTGCACGGACAGCTGAAGGGAGGGAGCAGAACGGGGCAGCTGGGGCAGAAACCCCTCCGTCCACAGCAGCACTGGATCACAGCGCATAGATTTCGTCTCCAGAAGCAAGAGGATGCTACCACGTACAGTAGTAACCGCGCAGCTTCCGGCACCGCACTTCCTTCGGTACAAACCCACCAAGGACGTTGGCGTGTGCCATTGCTCACCCACCCCAAATAGTACTGGTTACGAGACTTGTCCGTAGATGTGCACCCAAATTTATTCTGGTGTCGGAGCACGTTATGTGGCACTTTCTGATTTTTATTTTCTTGGATCTCACGGTGTTACTGTCATAACTGCCCAAACTTCTGGGTGGAGAAGCCAGGTAAAATCCGGTTTCTAGTACATACAGAAACTGGAGAAACAAAGGCATGCTCACCTCTTTTCATAAATAGGCAAGCCACACCATAATACTCCTTTAAACCTTATCCCATGACAAAAATTACTAGGTGACAGCTTGAGTTAAGGAAAATATGCATAAAAGCTACAAATACAGCATCTACCAAGCTGGCAAAGCCATTTTGGGGGAACTAGAAACTAGAAATGCAAATTCGGTTAAGAAAGGGAATAAAAGCGGTAGTTTGGGTGTTTTCTCACTCTTACAATCACTGTAGACTCTCTCAGTTACCACTTAATACTTCAGAGGTAACTGCAGTGAAGCCAAAGGTAGCATAGTTCACGGAACTGCCTCGGGATGCTGAAGTTCAACAGGAAGGTAGTAACGATACACCGTGACTGCTGCATCTTTTCCGCCACAAGTCGTAACACCAAATACTTGCATTTATTAGAAAGGGATGATAAAGTAAGCCAGATCACAAAAAATACTTCTATCGCAACAATCAAAGGACGCAACCGGCGCATTGTCAGCAGCGGTCCCCAACTCCCCGCTGTATCGCTAAGGCTGAGATGAGTCCCGAGCAGTGCAACCCAGGAACAAATTGCTTTGTAGCTAATTAGGAGAAGCCGTACAGGGTAAAAGTCCCACCAGTGAAAACCGAGAAACTTCAGGCGAGCTCAGAAATCTGACAGCACTTTTCGATGGAGAAATGTAACGGCAGAACGAAGCTTCAGACGGCACAAAGATCCATCGTAAGGAAAAACAGAAGAAACCCAGGGCGGCGCGCTCTGCGAAAGCTTATTCCAGGCAGCCCATTTTGGGGAGGAAACACGCCTTGGCGGAGGGAAGCGGGGCCGTCTGCGGTGTTTACAAACAGCGTGTGAAGAGGGAGCTTGTAACCGGAGCGGTGCGGAATGTCCCTCGAGGAAACGGAAGCGGGAGGGGGGGGACACATGAAGAAATTTGGTAATTTAGCTTCCTGGAATAATGCTTTTTAAATCTCTCTTAACAAGGCATAGACTATGCCATGTAAAATGTGAAAATAATGCCTCCCACAGTAAAAGGAATTCGAATACCAAACTCATTCTTCCCGTGAAGCGCTCGCTACGGCAGCTACGTAGCAGCTGCCTGTATAGCTGCACACACTTGAAAACAAAGCCAAACACAGCTGCCCGGGGTAAAAATTGCATCCTGTGTTGTATTTTCAAACCAAACATTTAAAGAGGTTGTAGTTTTGTAGATGTATTTAGCCTCCTTTGCGCCACAGTGGTCCTGCTGGCATTCCCAACCGATACAGACAAGAAATCGCTCTGGTACCTGTGTGTTGTAAAAACGGGGTCCCTGGTTTCACGTAGGGATGGGTCATATTGCTTATCCTACGGGATTATATAAAGATACTAAATGGATCTTGTAGTAAATCAAAGAGCAAAGGCATCCATCAACTAACAAGACCAAAGCTAGCGGCACGGGTAACCAGTTCAGAGAGTTTCACCAGCTCATTCAGCTCTGCCTAAGAGGGTCCCTCCCGCAGGCACAGGCAAGACCTCGCAAGCTGATGTGCAAAAGGATCATCCTCCATCATATACCGGAAAATTCAACATGCCCAATACTCTGTCTGCTTCCAGTATTAAGCCTAAAATTCTTCTACGCTGACGCTACCAGCTACTGGTGTTATTCTTAATACTAGAAGCTTGAATAGGGATATGATGATTATCTTTTTTTTTTGAGACTTCTTCATCCCTTACGTTGGGACTTTCAAACTTCTTAAATCACACAAATATTCCCATTAAAATGTTTATCCAAGAAAAAGATTGATCAGTTGTTTCTTCGCTTTGTTTTTAAGGTTTCTTTAAGGTACATACGCTCTTGCCTACCACTATGCTCTCAGCTCAAGTGGCCATCCGGAAAGTGGACTAGACATCAGGCACTTACATCCCAAGCTTCACTCCTCGTTACATGTACTTTTCGTGTTTATATCTCAAAAGATGAATTTCCACTCCAATGTACATTTAGTTTGTTTATGAGAAACTGCTTCAGTCTGCATGAATGTCCTCAGTGAAGTTTAGAAGAGGTCCTGCCCTCCTATATAGCC
>NW_010562019.1:26979-27910 GCF_000687285.1 Phaethon lepturus | reverse complement strand
GGGTTCAAGATGAAATTACCCAAACCCTTCCCATTAAACTTTAACTGAATCAAAACAAAACACCCCGCTGGAACAGAGGCAATAGTGCTTGAAGGAGCAGATGGAGCCCCCGGATTCCAGAAAATATCTTAACCTCGCAACTTTAGTGGCCAACTATGT
This sequence comes from Phaethon lepturus, assembly GCF_000687285.1. Taxonomy (NCBI): domain Eukaryota; kingdom Metazoa; phylum Chordata; class Aves; order Phaethontiformes; family Phaethontidae; genus Phaethon; species Phaethon lepturus. The sequence goes on along the minus strand of NW_010562019.1, from coordinate 27,751 downwards.
CTGATGGAGGAAAAAGCAAACACAAAAAGCCAAGATATTAATCACCGGAAGAGCTCGCCCCCAGTAGCTGCTCATGGATGCAGGGGAAATGCCTGTATTTCTTCCATTGCTCACTCGCATGGCAGCCAGCTCCCCAAACAGCTGTTAAAGCCACCTCCAGTGAGCCTTGCTTCTGCCCCTGTCCCGAGAGCCGTGCCACTTGTTTCTGGCTGAAAGCACCTCCTCTATCCCACCGCCTGTTCAGGGGCTGGAAGTTCCTGCTCCATTCTGGGTGCTGTTATTTTGGCAGACCATTCCTTTAGTATTGATGTGCTCTCACCAAACTGCGAGAAAAGCTCAAGTCCTGGCTCTTCCCATCCTCGGTCACTGAGGGTGAGACGTCGAGAATGGTCCACATTCATAACCGGCTCGTAAAAATGAACACAAAGGCAATCAATCTTCCCGACAGTGCAAAGTCCTTCAGGGTATTCAGAAGCAGAACCTGCTGTTGCAAAACAATACCGTGAATTTCATCTGCCTTTGCACTACAACGGTAACGCAAAGTAACGCACGTGGAGGAAACCACTACCGAGGCCGTACAGACAGTGGCGGTGACCGCATTAGCTATTGCCACTAAGGAAAGAAGTTCTTGCCATTATCATGAGTAGTACTTAAAAAACAAAAAAGTTCAACAGCTGTTAGAAATGCAGAGAGAACGGAGAATCCAGCAAAATAGGTGATGTTATTCTGCTTTGTAGATCCACAGCTCACCCGTGCCCTGAGCACGGCCTTC
>NW_010562019.1:0-26948 GCF_000687285.1 Phaethon lepturus | reverse complement strand
CTACACCTCAGGAGTTTGTAGTAAAACCAGAAAAGTGATAAAAAACAGGCTATGTGCAAAGCGAAGAGTGTGTGAATGACAACTGGAACTGAAGGTGAAGCACAAAGGCAGCTCATCACATGAATTCAATGGAAAAGACGAAGAAACAATTCACTTTTTTCTCATAAGATGAAAAAATTAGGGGAAAACCAATGAAATAATCAAGCAGAAAAGGAAAGTATGTTTTTCTACACCACAGTCATTTGATTGTGGATTTGTCATGGGATGTTTTGGATGCCAGATTATAAGGGGATTCGAAAAGAGTAGAGGAAGTGATGGCAGGTGACGTGGTGAGGGCTGTTTACACGCAGGGATGGGACACAACAAATTAACAAGAACCATGAGAAGGGATCAGAGACCTGATCCATGCCCTCTTTTTTTTCCCCTAATAACAACCACTAGCTACCGTCAAAGCGAGATGGGTCTATTAAGAGTGAAAAAGAAATTAAGGAAAGAGCTTCTGGGAAGGGAGCAGGATGTCCACACCCCCTGCGCTTGATCCCAGCCGACTGCAGATGGTGCTTGGGACCAGAAAGCTCAGTGGCCTCTTACTGCTACGACCACCTCCCATCTCCCTTCCAATGGGCAAAAATAAAAACTGCAGTTTATTTTTCCAAGCTCTTGGGAGATTCAGTCTCTGTGTTGTCCTGATCAGCCCAAAAGGGGTTCCTGCCTCTTCTAGACCCATTTTTGTTTACTAACCAACTTACAAGATCAAGGAGCATCTTCACAAGCCAGGGTTTTTCCGACAGTATTTTGCTGTTACACATACTTGCACAGTCTGAATTCCGCACAGACCAACTCACTTGAACCACTGACGCATTTTGTTTCTGTTTTTTCAATACCGTGTAAGAATTCAAACCAACCCTATTTTAAAAGCTATTAACCGCATAATCAGGTGGATTAGTTCTTGGCTTTCTACTTAACAGTATTTTAAAAAGCAACACAGATTATTCCAAAAGTGCTGCCCTGCAAATAAGTGCCACATACAGACCTCTACTGCTTTTCAAAAGAGAGGTGAAAAGAAAATAATTTAGACATTTTTCCCCTGTTACAAGGTCACGAAACTGTATTAAGCCATTGCCTGACATGAAGGCTTACAGTTTTAGAGTTTTGCAAAAAACTGATTCTAAACTCATAAAAAAATCAAGGTCCATCCTTGCTACGCTTTGGACACTGCCAGAAACCACCAGTCACGCCACGTCCAGCAGCTCTGGTCTCTAATGGAGACACCTCACTGCAGGGCCCACGCGCCTACAGTTTCCAGGAACATATTTACACCTTCAGCATATGATTCCAGATCTTATTTCCTACCTGCTACCTGTTTTAGGGCAACATGAGCATGATTTACCTTGGCTTTCTTCAAGGCTTTTGCCACATTACCTTACTCCATCCCAGAGGATTCCTCTGCTCCCATCTCCATTCCTGCCTCTACTTCATATAATGAGAATATCCCATCATTTAATATTTCTGGGCTCTGGTAAAGGAGAACCACATACCCTAAGATCCTACATGACAATACAGCTGACTTAGTGATAATGAAGATGACACACATGAGGAAGGAGAAGGCTGGGAGGTGCCATCCGCCAGGCAACTACTCTGGCTGACAAAGAGCTGCCGGTTCAAAATGAAGCTTTGAAAGTTTTGGACTGATCTGTTTTCTTTATCATAGAATCATAGGATAGTTTGGGTTGGAAGGGACCTTTCAAGGTGACCTAGTCCAACCTTCTGCAATGAGCAGGGACATCTTCAAATAGAGCAGGTTGCTCAGAGCCCCGTCCAACCTGACCTGGGATGTTTCCAGGGATGGGGCGTCTACCACCTCTCTGGGCAACCTGGGCCAGTGTTTCACCACCCTCATTGTCAAAAATTTCTTCCTTCTATCTAGTCTACATCTACCCTCTCTTAGTTTAAAACCATTACCCCTTGTCCTATCACAAGGGGTTATGTCCCTTTACGCCTGCCACACCTAGATAACACCATACAAAAGCACAAGCAGAGTGCATTGCATGTACCTGCCATCCCCAGACAAGCTGGGATCCCACTAATACACCACTGGGATTCTCCCGCGTGCAGGTCCCATCCTTTGGAACTGGTTTCCTTTGACATTTAGAAGACCCCAGTGCACAATATGGATCAAGGGGCTTCACTTCCACAAAGGTATTAATTTCCCAATGAACAAAATATGACTTGTACTTAGTTCCAAGCATCTCTCTATCCTCCCTGACCCCCATCCACCCACACTCAACATCTCCTCATAGGAGACAACCTGTAAACACGAAGTCGAACCAGTCAGTATCAAGATAATTAGATACTGTTGGCCAACAGATCTTACAAGACTGAGAAAAAGATTATCTCACATTTTCCAGATATGCTAAGCACAGAATACTATTAGGATGAGACATTTCACTGGGGGGGTGGGGACATGTCTTTATCTTTTAAAGATCCTCCTAAGCACAATTACCTATTAGCAGCCCAGATAGGCAGGTTCTATCTTAACATACCAGCACCTTGATTTCAGCAGCTGGATGAAGCATGTACAGCCCTGGTTTATTTTTATGGTTCTGAGGATCGTGAAGGAAGAGTTGTTGGATGTGTTACTAAGGTCTACCTGTAGCTCACTTCATTTATGTTGACATTGTGTATTCTTTTTGCCTCTATAATCCTATTTTTTTCCCTGGTTTCTTTCAGTAGAGGAGGTCAAAACAGCTCGCCCTTACGGGAGTATTTGCTTCAGCAAATGATCCAGGTGTGTCTGCTCATGGGAATCCTTATCTCAGTGCGAGAGCAGTTCCTCTGTCCTCCCCCACCAAGGTACCAAACCTTGTTGTGCATTTACCTTACATTTATCACCAGTGAAGCAGATGTACAAATTCCCTGTCCAGTTTTTGCTTCATCTTAAGGTTGAAATCAAGCAACTGGCAAGTAAAATCCCTCTTAATCTTCTGAGTTGTCCATAATATCCAGAAAGTCTCTTACTACCTCCCAGCATTGATACTGGGCCTCTCTCAGAAGGACTCTGTCCATGTGTTGTGACCGAACATAGACATCAAACTCAGCAGAAGGTAACTGAAATGAGTAACCAGAAATCATCTTCCCTGCTATGCAAAATGCAGAAGTCACCCTTCCCAAGAGCTCAGCAACGCAGTCTTCTTCCAAACCACCTGCTGGATGTGCAGGTTGTCTACTGGCAATCTTCCCCTCCCTCACAGCATTTTGGGGCATTTCAGTATTTCCAATTCATTAGTCCTCCTACATAGGAGGGGGAAAAAAAAAAAATCTAAACCTGAACATTCTTGTATTTGATGGCAACACAGCTCAGACAATGCTCTCCACTCCCTAAGTGACAAAGGTTAAACAGCTTAATGACCCCATGTTAAGGTTTTCCCACATCTTGACCATAGCTCTGAGTCCCCCTCGCTTTCCTCATCTGTAATTCTTACTGTTGCCTGCGAAAAAGTTACCAGTAACCTTGATCTTGAGTCATATCTTGCCATTACTCATCCTTAATCACGTTACACCTGGACTACTGAAATGTCTGTTTAAAATATTCCAGGAACTCTCCAGCTCACTTAAGCACTTGGGGTCTGGATGCCTTGGCCAGAAATATCTCATTTTCCAGGAAATGGATGATATCATCCCATTATCTGTCAGCTGCACTGCACTGCCCATTATCTCGCGCTTCACAGCGCTCTGCTGATCTACTCTCATCCACGCACTTGACTCTGACATTAGCAGACACAAGAAGTTATGACAATTTGGATAAAATTCTGCCATTTTCAAGTATTTAGCTGAAGCCATCAAAAGGTACCGATTCTCTTTGCTTTCCTCAGAGCAGAGGAAGGGTGAGCACTGATCTCCTTCGGGACACTGGAAATGTTGTTGTCCCGCAACGTGTTTGATCGATTGAGCAAATCTATCCACATTAGAAAGTCAATCAATTAATTGCAACATGAGCTTATTGCATGAACAGCTGCTAGTCATAGCCACAGTTCTGCTGAGCTAACTTCAGTCAAGATTGGGGAGAAAAACAGTAATCTGGGGATCGTTTCTTCCCCTCAAAACTATTTAAGTCAAACTAAGAGGAGGACTCTCTTCCCCAACACATCTTGCCTTGCTTAAATGCTCAGAAGATCGTTGACTGTGATCAAACATGGTTCGGTGCTTCTACAGCAAGAGACCTGGGAGATGCAATGAAAAGCCAGTAAGACACTTAGCAGACGTCTCTGGGTGAGTGTGCCTTTTACAAAGCTCGCTTTTTCACCCCACCATGACTCGGACAGTGAGTAGCTGATACAAGTCACGGGCGTTTTCCAGTACGCAAAGTCTCTGCAGGGCTGATGCATCTGAGAAGTTTCTGCCCAGAAGGGCTTTGCAAAGGCACAACTCACTTCCAAAAAACCCAGTTGTGAGAGGGGCAAGGACATGGGAACAGACCAGTGAGAGCAGGAAATGGGTTTCTAACTTCTTATCTCACAGGGTTATGTTTCTTTTGGGAATAAATAACTCTATTGAGTTTATGCATACTAAATTCAGGACAACTAAAATGTAGTATTACTCACAAGGAAGCCAAATGTTCTGGGCTTTCCTTACCTAGTAATAGCAGCAGCATCTGGATTCTTACAAAACCACAAAATGACAGGGAATAGTGGGGAAGCCTGTAAAATTTTTGTAATTTGCGTTTTTCCCCCCCCTACAGTGTGTGTGTGGAGAACAGTACGCCCTTTGATTAGGGCAAGAAAGCACCGCATGCTCAGGCAACAGAAGAGATCCTGAGGTCTGCTTTTAGCAGGATCAGAGATGAAATTAGAATACAGCAGAATACCACTGGAGTGATGAGAAAAAAGGAAAAATTGGGTCAGCGGAGCTGCTGCACCTACCCCACTGCCACCCTTCCGGAGAGGCTGCGCAGGACAGGAGGAAAGACTTGGGAAAGCCTCGGGGAAGGACAGGAACGGGATCGTTCATTCCAAACCATATGCAGGCACATGGCGATCAAGCGTTCCGAGCAGCCCCTGACAGCTAACCACATGGATCAGGAACATCTCCAGCACGCAGCTACACACGGCAACGTGGCTACAAGGGCGATTCCTTAAACAACCCGTTTAAGATGACTGTACGGCACCTATCAAATAGCAGACTATCACCAGATTTCACACCACACCTAAGGCTCACGTTAGGACAATCTACCCAGCAGCTGTTTTAAGGAGAGCTTGGTTAAATAATTCTTTGTGAGTGTATTGCATTCTTCAGTTTTTTTTTATTTCACCCTTTTGGAACAAATTCCTTATTTATGCTCCTACTGTCCACAGCTTATCTTGAAAGCTCCCCTGCCACTTGAAGCCAGCTGGTGTGACCATGAGCAAAACATGACAACTCCTATTCTGGATCAGCTTGTACGGCCCCACCCTCGAGGTCTTTCTCCTTTATCTCCAGCTCTTCCTCACTTCTTTTCAACATCTGGGTAGCTCTCCTGAGGCTCCAGAAATAAGTGCGCACTATACATCCTGTTCCTCCACCCCCCATGACATGCTGTAATGAATACAGAAAACACATGCTCGAGTATAATTTGTTATCTCACGCAGAGCCATTAGCATCGGCTTCCTTCCCTAGACGGAGTCAAGTCCAGCTCATAGACAAGCTTTCCAGGTTGCACATGCCACCTGTCTCCTTGCTCCTTCTCTCCCTCTCCTCCCATTAGGGACTATCCTTCCTGCTTATCAAGCTCAAGGATAGAGAGCCAAGCTCAGGAGATCTCCCGAGATACTGATCTGCCTATCCTATAATGCAAAGCAGCTTATTAGAATCATTTGAACAACCCAAAAGCCATATAAAACCAACACAGACTTCACTCATTCCCCTGAGCACTACAGCACCTTGCGATTCCTAGTAATAAAAAGGTAACGGCACTGATGGGACATCGTTTGGAAGCTCTCCAGCCTATCATCTCAGCTGAGGAACAGAGGGACTACCCAGCGCTCTCATCGCTTACACCAGACACCGCAGCATGAGGGATGGGGGAGAGGGATGGAAATCACCCACTCTGCAAACTTGACTGTGAACCTAACAGATTCATATACCCTACACAAAGAAACTGAGCTTTGATGCTCTGGTCAACATGCTTCCTGTCCTCTTTTTTTGCCAGAAGCCACAAAAACTGTTTATCTCTCCCCATTCCAGCTGGAGTGGCTGGCTCTCTCACACAGGCAATAAAGGCTCAATGTTTTCGGCTCTTGAGGTCACTAGATCAAGACAGTGGCTGATGCAGATGACAATGCAAGAGTCTCCAAAGCTGGGCTACTCTTTGGCTCTTGCGAGTTGGTTTTATTCACAACACAGAAAAAGCCCTCCCAATACAGGGAAGCTCCTGGTGAAATCAGAGTGGCTGGTAACATCTTGCTTCTCTCCCATCTTAGACCCAAGTCAGAAGCCCACCAGTGGCAGCGAAGACCCACTGGCTTCACCAGGCTTCGGCACCAAGCCTCAGTACAGAGAACTGATGGGGATGAAGTTTTGGAAGCACGGAGGTAGCTGACAGATCCCAGAACATGACAAAGCACTTAGAGCATTTGCATACAAATGCTGTTTGCTTGCTTATTGCTTCATTTGCTGCTCGTAAGTCTTTTTAACACACCCTTTAATTTTATTATTACAAAAAGACTGGACGCAAGTAAGTGCCTGAAGTGAACTCAGGCAGGGAACAACACATTAACCGTTGTGCCTATATTAAAAAAAAAAAGTGTTAGAAATCCTCAATAAGAAATGGTGGTTTGAGGGGAAAACCCTTAGGATTTGTAAATACACAGCCCTGAGTTACAGGAGCCGGAAGGCAGAATTCAGAATGCGAACTTCCAAATTGAAACAGCCTGCTAATTAAAAGCAGGCTTCATTACAGAGATTATACATCTTTCAAGGCTCTTACGCACATTTTCATCCCCGTGCACAAACTAGCAAGCTACAGTAAAATACTTGCAGTCTGAACCCATGCGTTTCTTGTCCTTCCTGACCCTAAAAGCCATTACACATCTCTTCTGTTTAGTCTAGAAAATTCATGGTCAGCCTTTGTGGGGGAGCCATGAGAATGGAACAGCCATGGCAGGGCCAAATGACACCGTGCCCCGTCCCCGGCACGGGCGAGGACCGCGCCGGCGGCTGCCAGCAGCATCTAGCACCGGTTCCCAGGCCTCGGCGGGGCTCCTCCTCCTCCTATTTAACAGAATGAGAGCTGCAAAAACAACTCGCTCAAAAAAAAAAAAAGCAGCCAAAAGTGACCTTGTCTAAAGATTATCTGCAAAATCTCCCCCACTCCCTGTATTTTTAATGAAAAAAAAGTATTTTCAATAGTAGAAATGTCAGGTTTTTGGCCAACCAGCTACAGGGACTGAGTGCTGAGTTTCATGGATGCAGCCTGGTATATAATTAGGGACAAGTACAGAAGTTACTTGTCAGATTTTAACCTCTGAGAAATAAACTCTGATGTTGATGTAAGAAAAAAGTATTTCTCAAGTCATGGCCTCATTTTACTCCAATTATTTACCTTCCTATTGCCACCTGTTATTTTGAGAACTGTTTAAATACGAGAAACATTCAACCAAGTGTTATATATAAAGCAGGCCTATCACATAACGACATTATTTCTCTACTAAAAATGTCTTTTTAAAACATACGGTTAGTCCAGTGTACAGAAACTTGATTTACTAAAATAACTTGACAGCCTGAACTCAGAAAGATTTTTCCAAACTTCAATTACCTTGCTGTTCAAGATTGCATCTCAGACCTCGATCACTCATGCCCAAAACCAGGTAGACATCTTTTATAGCCGCATTAGGTTGCTTTTTAAGTCTTCTCTTTCAAGACAAAACAATCAATCAAAAAGGACAAAATAAAGACCTGCCGCACCAACCAGAGTTGTATTACCTGAAGGCAAACTGTTCAGCAGAATGAGTTATGGAGAACAAAGTTTGAATAACCAGTGCAGTCCAGAAAGAGTTGGGCAGCCTGTCCTGTGGGACAGCAGCACACAAACACTGAAGGAAGCAGCTCAGTATCTCAGCTGACCAGGGAAAAGGTATTTATTTAAAAATTGTATCTTGCCCGACTAAAAAGACAATGGGCAGATTGTTTTCTTCTGCACCGAATCGCTACTCCAAGAGTAAGCTCTGCCCGAGCCTACCCCTAATCTCATCTCCGTCTTAATTACTGCTTAACAAGCAGGACTCGGTTTGATACACTGATATTTTTTAACCATCTAGAGGCCTCCAGTTACCCTACAGAAGATGAAAACGCAAAACCAGCTTTTCCATTCTAGCCTTCAGCAGAAGCCTTTGCTTTTGGTTGGGAAGAGCGAAGATGAAAGCAGGGCTCAAATGCTCGTCAGGCTGCGCCCGTGCAAACCCTGCGCCGAAGAGACTTCCCTCTGCACACGCTGACGGTGCTTTTTGTGTATCTTGCTGAGCAACTTAGGAGAAAAATTTGGTTGGATATAGCGCCTTACATCAAGGAAAACAAAGATGCTTTTTCAGCTGAAGGAACCAGTATCTTTGCTCTACAGCTTCTCTTTGCTTGCACAGTATGAAAGTTCCGACAACCGAAGGTAGACCATGTAGCCTCTTTGGAATAAGACCACGTCTGTAATTTACACTGAATGCAGAACAATGCTTGCAAATCTGACGGTACGTTAAATGTTAACTTTTGACAAGGGCAGCCATAGCTTATTTTGGCATAAAGAGCCCAACGATGCAATCAATGACAGTTTTTTTCAGGCCAATGCACCTATTCTACATTCCCAATGTGGCTATAAAACTGCTGTCCTTGTTTTCAGCACCGCACGCCTTTTTCATGTTGTGCTGAGAACAGAGAAAAACCATTTTGCTCCTGAAACACATACAGCATGGGACTAAGAACAGACACGTTTTCATCTTTGTATCTGTTGGAGGCTTTTGTTCTTCTGAGTTATGCTGTCTCGGAAAAAAAATTAGACTTTCTTCTGAGTGGATATGATTACCATTCAACATGCTATCAAAAATGAAGACTGAATGTATAAATTCTTACTTAGAACATTAGAAATTTTGTAAAGGCACAGGAAACAAGTCCTTCTCTCACCTCCAGAGTAAAGCATATTTCAGCTGACATTTTTTTTCGATTAGCTAACAGTAGTTTTTCCTCATATGGTAGAGATTCTTACTATTACAGCTATTGAGGACTCTGATCACACAGCATACCCTCAAGAATGAGTAATGCTCTCATTTTCCTCATCTGCGATATGGCACAAGAGCCAAGGGCAAGCCACTGACACTGGAGTATTTGGACTGAGAGTTTCAGTTTTGCCTTCTGCTCTTGTCAAAGCCCACTGTTGAAAGCCTCCAAATAGGACTTCATCAAAGCGGCTTTTCAAGGTTCAATAGAAATTCAAATGAACTTATTCCCTTTGTGATGGGTTTCTGAGTCAACTTTTCCAAGGGAGGAGAGAGGAAATATAATCAGAAAAGGGGGTTATTCCTATTCTAAAAGAGGGAGCAGATCTACACTAGTCATCCTTTATCTTGTCATCTTCTTGACCGCAGTATTGTGAAAAGCCCACAAACAGAAACAGCAAACATCAATGAAATACTGTGCCCTTTATATCATTAAGTCCTGCAACGAGGAGGAAGGGAAGCCACAGTACCTTTCAACCCCGCCTTTGTTACTTGCACCACGCCTTCTGGAAGGAACAGTACACAAAACATTATGCAAAACCAAGTAATTCCTGGTAGTTTAGTAAGAAGAATTCATTATAAGGCAGAAAACTTCCATTTCAGTGTCTCCTTGTTGACTGAGCTGACAAAATCTGAAAGAATGTGCCACAAGACCACAGCTGTCCTATGGTGAGAGGAACATTATTTGGGGCATCGAACAGTCTGGTTCCCCCTTCCCACAAACTTCTTCACCGGGGTACACCATAGCTCCCAAGAGGAGAAAGTTGGATGCATGGGGAGATGGGAGGTGGAGGGGTTGAGGGAAGGTTGTACTTAGTCCTGGGTCCTAGCGGCATGTCATTGGCATGCAGCTTGCGCAAAGTCGCAACCTCCAAAACTCATTGGTGCCCCTCTGCAACAGGTGATGATGCTGTTCTGCACTGCAACATGGATTGTCTTCCTGGCTTTTGAACTCTTCCCCGTAAGAAATATTTTCCGGGAATCTGCCTGTCTGGGAGCTGGCTATCATCACACCAGGTACAGGAAAAGTATCACAGAATCATTAAGGTTGGAAAAGACCTTTAAGATCATCAAGTCCTATCATGCTTTCTAGTGAAAGTTTAAAAAAAATACCTAACCCCCCAAAACCCCCTTTTTTTCAGTAACTGAAAAGGAAGGCCGGTTTGAATTTCTAGTCTGCACATTTCCTTTACTTTCCATCTAAAGAAAGGGTATTTAGATGCAAGGGTGTCAAGCAATATGCATAAAGTATTCAGTTTAATTAGACAAGGATAAAGAGGTGTAAACAATGTCACTGAATCTAATTCGCTGTATTAACGTCTGTCGTAAGGCAGAAGAGTGAAATCAGTAAAAGTGAAAAAGTGATGGTTAAGCTATGCTTATTTGTTACAGCCACTGCTCTTGAACAAAGTGATTTTTATGGCCATGAATCTCCACAAGAGCAGAAGTCAAGGTCACGATAGCAATACATCATTCTGGGGGAAGAACTGTACTGTAACCTCACATCTGTGCACTGCAGGAATAAAAGGCAGCTGTGACTAGGTACTTTGAGAATAAATGCTACTTAAAAAACATGATGTATCTACGCTGTGGCATGTTCTAAGACAGATGAGTCAAGGGAACTTCACTGAGCATCAGCTCATCTCCTGTCTTTACAAGAGATCACACCACAGAGATCAATAGCAAGCTGTGGAGCCATATCCAGACTTCACTTACTCTCTAGAATAAAAACCTAAGTTTCTTAATAGTAGACAAATCAGGTGTTCAGGATTTCAAAGTAGATTTTTTTTTTTGTTGCAGAATAGTTGGCTTCACTAATGCTATAATATATTTGAGAGAAAAGAGATGGGAGAGGACATGGATGAGAACAGGAAACAGGGAGAGATGAGGCTTCAAAAAGTGCACCACACATTTTCTCCTGCGTGGACAGAAGACAGCACTTAAATGCTATTTCGATTCAAGATCAGCACAGCTGTATGCTTCAACAAGAGCGTTTCTTCCAGCACCAGCTCTTCGTACGGGTCTTATGCAAAGAAAAATTTTATGGGTGAGCAATTAGAGCAACGTCCAAGGCTTCTGCCTACAGGGTCACTTTTGCTTGGAGCACTTGATGTTCTCTTGACCTAGCAGACAGGCTGGTGGGGTGAACAAAAACAAAAACTCAAGCCCAAACACCCAAAACCAAAGTCCATACATTTTTGATGTTCTTCTCTGGGCAACCAAGAGGCATTGCTTCTTCATTACTTTACAAACAAGAGAAGGTTTGGTTTTATAATGTCTTGTAAGAATCAAACAGCCTCAGTAAAGAACCAGTGTGTCTATACCATGCAAATGTTCAGTGAAGAGATGACAGCAACAAAAACAATGTGGGGAGTGAGAGACAAGATTCCTTAAGTCTCATTTTAAAGAGGAAATCTGAATAGTAATTGTTTACTACTCCCATGATTATACAAGAAAGTGATATCATCAGAAAGATGAAAGACTTTACATAGATACGGCAACATTCATGACTTCCCAGCTGAAATCAGAAAGACTCAACCTGGAAATAAAAGCTTCAGCTCCTCTGCGGTAGGGTAATTAAACACAGAAGTGGCTGAACAGTAAAGACTTTTGATTTGCCGTCATACGGACCTTAAAGGTTCAGTCAAACTTCTTTCCTGAAGATAAACTTTCATCCAGTTATCGGGATAGATTATTTGGCTCAAGTAGATGGAAATCTGAATTTTCCTTCTGGTCTCCCACAACCCATTGAAGAAAGGGGACCTGTCCACACGGAGCTCAGCATTCCCATACTACTTTTGGTTGTCCATTAAGAGTCAAGGTCATGCCACCTCTGGAGCCTGAGAGCAGCGTTCCTGTCTGTACAACAGCTCTGCCCACAGCAGAACGGCCTGGGGAGGTTAAGCATGGCACGTTTGCTAGAGGAAATAGCTACTCCTACTTGCTGGTGAGGTATGTTTTTCTGACTCCGAGCCACAGGCAAAGAGTCTTTGTAGTGCAAAGTACAAAGTATTACACAGTCCAGATGTAGCTCATAACAATGACAACCAAATTCTCACTGGAGGGATACAGTTTTGCATGGCATAATTCATTACAAGTGAAAACTATGCAAGCCAAGAGAAAGATATAATCAAATTATTTCTGGTTTCTCAGGACTGAGAGAGGGAAATTTAAAAGCAAACAATGCCGTGTTGCTCAATATGGAATGCTGCAATATAAAGAAGTGAAAATTAAAGCACTGCAAAAAACATGTCAATTTTCAATAGATATGGCACTAACATATATTAATATTTTTGACAAGCCAAGAATGTCAAATTTCTAAGCACAATATGAATCACATTAGAATTAAGAACAGCTGAGTCTGCACAACAGATTATATGAGTATTTATGAAGCACAGGAAATACTCAGAGCCAGCAAGTTCAGCTGTATATATGAATATAACTAATAACTGTTATACTACATGTATCTGATAAAAAGCCACTTTATTGACAATATAACTACAAATTAACAAAGTACTAGATAAGACATTGAACATCTGGGCAAAATGTAGGAGCCATTAAAAATACCCTTTAAAAGAAGGGGTCTGCCCTCATTAAAAGCTGCTCTCTTACCAAGACAGAAGGAAGGCCAACTAATTGCGAAAGCAATTCAAGTTCAGCTAAGTTTTTCTTTGCTGAAAATGGTAGATTTAGAAAATTTTGGCAAAATAATCAGTGTTGTACCCAAGCTTGGGAAGACTTGGGAAGAAGAAAACACAAACCACAGGACTCAATTAGCAGCAGAGGTTATCTGAAGCTATTTACCAGATAAGATTGAAATTGCCCATATCTGGATCACCTTTCAAAGAAGTCTTATTTGGAATCATTTAAAGTGTTTTCTAATATTGGTTGATAACAACTGATGAGACTCTTAAAGCAAGCCACTTCATTTAATTTACTTGGATATGAACAAATTAAAAGCAGAATTACAGGATGTAGTACTAATAATGCAGATACGTCACTGTAAGATTTTGTTGTGTCAGTTTAATCTATTAAAACAGTACCTGGTTGGGATGAGAAAAGTTTGCTAAGCCTTTTTGAGCCTTAAAACAACACAGGATAAATCAGTGATCTGGGATGAATTATTGGAACTGAAGTAAATGAAAATGCAGGATAAGGCATTTTGGTTTTATAAAAAAGAACGTATTGAGTTTTTAACCAAGCAAGAAGATTAATATAAAATAAAAACAAAGCATATAGGAGTCCTGAGCTGTATCACAAAAACTAGCACCAAATTAGATTAGATTTAACAACAGATCAATAGCAAACTCAGCTATGCTGCAACAAAGGTGGCATCTTCCCCCCCAGCCACCGCTCGAGGCACACCTCACAGTTATCACTGCCACCTTCATTATCATCCCCAGTCTCTTCTTCAACACCTTTTCTTTCCAAGCTACTTTCCCTTTGTGCTGTGAGAAAATAGTGCAGAACAGGCTGACACAGTAGGAAACTAATGCCCGAGAAAGGCAAAGGATGGAGGGGACAGCATTAAGACTGACACACTACATCCACGAGATCCTGAAATTGTGGTGATGGCACGTTTCTCCAACGGAAGAACAGGAGGTATAAGCTGCCAGACATTTCAAAGTGACAACAGTAAATATATTTCAGACAACATCCTACCTCCCCTTCTCAACCCTGCTCTATACATCTCGACTAATGTTTGCTTTGTATCTGCTTTCATGGCATCCCATTTTTCTAACCACACAATATTAGGTCCACGCTCCTGGATGCCAGCTCAGCTGCTTGCCCTACTTACACACCCAACCTCCACAAATAAATACATACTAATTCTTTTCATACTCAGCCTAAACATCCTTCCACATGCTTCACCCAGACTCGTTCCCTCTTTCAGATGCTTACAGAGATCACTCCATCCATTCCTTGGTGGTTCTGGGCACCGCCAAGCACTAGATGTGGGGCTGGCAAATCCCACCATTCAATCCAGCTCCTAGGGCGGTCTCCTTCAGAGCGAGGAAGGTCCCATTCTCTGCCCTCCTCAGTGACCTGGCGTGGAGGACAGGTTGTGAAGAGAAGGTCAGCACTGATATAAAAATCTAGAGCTGGAAGCAGGTGGGTGCCCAAAAATACAACCACCACCAGAGCTTAAGGTAAGGTGCTCAGGGAACCAGGAGAGGTCTGAATGACTTTTTTCCAGGCAGGTTACAGATAAGTAGGGACAACCAGGGACAACGGCCCTTTGTTCACACATGCAAAAGAAATAAGTGTGAGCTCCATTCAGCTTTGAATGACTTTTCAGGGTCAACCTCGGAGGTTGTGTAACAGTTTTGTCACGCTCTCTGTCTGTGGCACAATTTTACAACCCTGTAATCACAGCACTAAAAGGTGGGAACACTAGTGCAAATCCTCAGCCTTAATTGCTTTGCCTGGTTCAGAGTGGGAACATTAATTCAAGGCTTCCACTCATCAGGAGGGTGCCTGAACCATCAGAACACACGGTGGTTTTTTCTTCTGGCTCAGGAATCATTAAATAGCTCACACGAAGTAGAAAAGGAACAGACTCAAATACTCATGGAGATTATTTTATATTAAGGACATTCAAACTTCTGAGCCCAACAACCCACATACCAAACATTTTTGCAAGATCAAAAGCCACATTTTCTGCTCTCCCTCACACACAATCCCACAACTCAACTTCATCCTCCTACCAAACACCCTGGTCACTTTATTTTCACACTGGCTGCTCTCTAGAAATTATTTGGTTTTGCTTCCTAACAGCTATATTAAAACCCCTTATGAGATGAGCAATATCCAGATAGCTGGGGGACAGATCTCAAGCTGAGCTGCTTGACACAGGCATGGCTTGGAAATCACATTCCAATAACCCACGTCCTGCAGCTGGGCACTCTGAAGTTTAAAATCAAGCACTGGACGAAGCCGAATCTAAATTTCTGTTATCCCATGCAAATGCTATAGTCAGCTAGTAACACATGAGAACCTAAAAATTACACAGAATTGGCTTGTAGCTGAACAGGACAGACATGTAACTCTTCCCAGCCTCTTCAGGCTTAGACATATCCGTGACAAGGGCAGCTCTAACTGTTTCAGCCAACATGATGCTACTCAAATGCACAACTTGATATTTTAAACACGTTGTGAACACAGACTGCTGGCTGCAAGCAAGCATGCACTCAAAGAACAGAAGAACCTGCTGTTACATTGACGTATATAAAATTTAATATGTAATGGCTTTCAAATTAAGCCTTTAAAATAAAATGAGTTTACATTTCATTGCAGATCTACTTTAATTCTAGAGAATAAGCAAATATGTTAAGTTTCTCAAGATACAAAATAGACAATCAAACTGAAATGTCTCTCACCAACTCAGGACTACATATCAAAGCATTTAAGCAACTCAATCAAAACAAGCCATATTTTTGAGGCGCAGAGGGGGAGTGAGTCTATTAGTTCCTCAGAAATTTGGCCCCAACTACAGAATCTCTCTTAGGGCTCCTTCATAAAGAGTTTTGTAAATATTTTCCAAAAATATTCTCCTCATTAAACCATAAAGCAAGGAGCAGGACTGCAAGCTGGCCATCCAAATCAATTATTTGCTCCTTCACACTAGATTAAATGTTGAGTAACGACCACTTTCAGTGGAGTTACAATGGTCTAAGTCAGAAACAAGGAGAGAATTTAGTATAATACTTCCATTAACTCTTAGTCACTTGTGACAGGAGGCAATCTTCTGATATATTTGGGCAGGACAACGACTGCAAATAAACCCTATATTTGCAAGTCAGAACAGAAGAGTTATGGCCAATTTTGTGGTCTTTAACAAAGAATAGATGCTCTTTGCTGTGCATCAGTTGTTTACAGGCTTAAATTTTCTCTTAAAAGCATTTCTCTTGTATAAGCTACTGCCTAGGTTTATACTAGCTTGCTTGTCATTCACCTTTCCCAGACCTTTTAGGAATATTTCATGGATGCTGAGGGATCTGCAAAACACTGCAACAGAACAAGTCAAAGTCTGGGAAATACTCTCTGTAGCATCCACCGCTCTCAAACACACTTGCTGTTAAGCAAGCCCCATTATACAGAGAAACCTGGCAAATGTCCCTGCTCATGGCAGCGGGGTTGGACTAGACGATCTTTAAAGGCCCCTTCCAACCCAAACTATTCTATAAGTCTATGCTTCCAAGCTTAGAGAAGTCATAGAAATGCTTTCAGACTCTTTACAAGTACTCTCCGTAGATGTGTCAAACATCCTTCTTGCAAACAAGACGACAAGCCTTAACAGCATTCAAAACTTACCTGGGACCTCACAAACCGCAGTCAGCAGCGCTAGGGATCCCAGATGTGGAGGAAACAGCTGGAGTTCTGATTTCTTCACTAGACAGCTGGAGATTTCCCAATAAAAGTCAATGCAGCTTTCGATCCCAACTTTTTGCCGTTCCAGCTGCACGTTGTGGACCCCTGGGGAATGTACCGGCTGAGGAGATCCTGGTAGCATGGATTCATAAAGCAATGTATGTATCTGGATTGTTTCTTATTGTCGTGGGATTAAATCACATGTTGAGCTTTACTTTGGCTAATACCGTAAGTCAAGAAGTAGAATCATACAGAAGAGATTCAGTATGCCAGTGACAGAGGAAAAGAACAAACTTTGGCCTTTCAATACTATTCCAGCTTCAAAGAGCAGTACAAAACCTTTGAGGTGGTGATAGCCCCAACCAAAGCAGAGGGAAGAGACTAGAGCAAAGAGAATTTAAATGCTTCAGTCAAGGCCGTTTGGGGAAAGACATGGCAGAGCCTGTTCTTTGCTCATTTTTCTCAGCTCCATTACGATTGCTTTAAAAGGTACAAAAGTTTTGTTACGCACTATGGTAAAAAAAGTGTTTTGCCATATAAAATAAGTACGCTTCCTTATTGCACGCTTATACCAATATATGGAAAGATTATATATTCTAAACATGTTATTTGTCAACAGCTTGTAAATCAGGGTTTTTTTGTAGTAACATTAGTCATTAATTGTTTTAAACTTAACAAGTGAACACTCAAACAGGAAATATGATACATAAACAGGAACAAAGTCTTTAACACAGAATTCAGTGAAAACACCAAAGTCTTGCCAGTCTGTTAGTAACCCTCATCAACAGTTCTAGACACAATCTTGGTTGAACAGCGTACATACTCCCAGTGATGTTTGTATAGTTTGCTATAGGAAAACATTCCCCCCCACCCCCCCTTTAGCAGTAATGTCTTTAAATTTAGTCTCCTTCCTCTACAAATTTTTAGGGTCCAAAACCTGACTACAATTTTTGGTTGTACATTACCCTCATGACCGAAACCAATTGCTTCCAGTTCCCATTTGTGAGCCAGGAGTATTCATACACATCCCCCTTATTCAGCCTTTATTAGTATTAAATGGACACCAAACAGATTCAACTGCAAAACATGATCTCCATTTGGTCCATTTTTGTATCTTAGTCAGTCAATGAACTTGAGGAAGAAAGGTGAACCTTTCAGAAAACCCTGAAGTGGCTACACTGGAATCTGTGCAGGGAAAACCCAACTACTCATAGCTAAAGACCAGTTTGCTCCCCCTTCTAAAGTCCAGCTCTAGGGCGAGTTTTATGCTCATACTTACTGGTAAAAATCACATTACAATTCATGAGACATTTGAACTCCTATTTGCGGGAGCAAATTTAAATACCAAATGCATTACCAGAATCATGTGCACCACAGAAGGAAAAAGAAGCAGGAGAGAAAGACAAACAATGGAGAGAAAAATGTGTAAAGTGGTATTATGTTATTAAAACATTACATTAGAAATAAACAGATCATAAACAAAAAAAAGTTTTAACCAGGTTTAACTTCTTTCTTTTTTTTAAATTCGAATTGACCCAAAGCAAAACCTTACATTGCAAAGAAAAAACAAAATACATTATGGTATTAGTAACACAGCGTTGCATGGGAGCTAGACCTGTGGGCAAGTTGCTCTTGTCACAATGTCACTGGGGGCTCTTGGCAGATTTAACTGAGAAAATTAGGATCCAATTTTTTCCATCTAGCCCATGTCCACCCTGGTAAACATGCTATATATTCGCTTTTGCCTCTGGGTATTTATCCGATGAGTTTGTCCAGATGTGTTCTCCTACGATTGCCAACTACAGCCAGAAAACAGAATTTTCCACGCTATCCCAAGGAAGCCAGAGTTATTCCAAGCATGAATGATAACGAATTTAGAAGAAACCAAAACAAAACACAACAAGAAGAAAACAACAAAAACCCAAACTCAAAACAAACAAAAAAAACCACTCAAAAGCTTTTCAAACTAATAAGTATTGTCTATAATGTAAATAGTTTAGAAATATGGTAATTAAATAATCTAAAAAACACTCTTACTCTGCTGTACATTTATAAACATAAATATTTACAAAAACTTTCTGTTTTGTTTTAAAGGATGAGGTTTGCAGTTTGTTAATGATCAGAGTCTTTTATCATATTGATTCTTTGGTGTATTTGCCAATTTCTTAAGGTTTAATAAAAGTGTTCAACTGTGAATTTTAAGGTAATGGAACTAGGCTACGTAACAAGTCTGCATTATACACTTCTCCTTCCACATTTTAGTCCAAATGAAAAACAAAGTTCAGTTTGTTCTTCAAAGTATTTGTGCACAGTATTTAAAATAATAATAAAAAAGACCAGATTCCCCATTACTGAAATTTGGGTAGGATGAACAATGCAAAAATCATACTTCACCCGCACTCCAGCACATATATAGCTTAAGACAGTGAATGGGACTATCAGGAGGTTCAGACACACACATGCTGCGCTGCTTTGCAGAATCAAGATCCGGGAAGTCAGCTACAAGACATGGCTTAGCATTGCAAGAAAGGGCAGAGGCTTCCTCCACCTTGGGGAGGAGAGAGAACAGGGTGAAAATTAATTTAGAAGAAAGGCTTTTTACTGGCCTGAAATGTATGTGTGTTCCCTTTAGATGTCAGTTACTTAAAAGAAATAACCAAAAAACAAACCTCAAACAATAAATAATGGAATTACACATTTCTTCATTAAATAGCATTCTTGTTACCAACAAAGTCTTCCATAATTTTCTTCAGTCACAGCAACAGACAGAACAAATAACTTGCCTTAATATAGATTGCAACTAAAATATACTCTAGATTACCTTAGAAAATATTACTGTAAAAATTCAGTGGGGAAGGACACTGGTTTAGACCAACTTACAAAGGTAGTGAACAATACTAAATATTTTTTTTTTTAAAAAAGCAATTTTAAGTTCTGATCTCATGACACAAAACTGAAGATTCATGCTTAAAACCTGCCAGTCAATTCTTAACATCTGTCCTGAGTACTGGAGAGCTTAGAGACCATAACGCCTGATCTTTCTTGCTTCAATAGGAGCCGACAGACACCATCACGCTCACACACTCACACGCGCACCCACCCACACTCTCAGGTTGTCCTTGCTACAATGCCACCACTGTTACATACAACCTGGAGGAAGCACTATAAAGCTCTACTGCCTAGAGATGACCACCGCACGCACTGCGTGGTGTTAAGGTTGGACACGCTTGCTCGTGCTGCTGAGACATGAACTTCTGGTCACTGCTCAAGCAGGCTGGACTTGAACCGACACAAGTTGGAGATAAAAAGGTTCAACATCCCATTACCAATCCTTTGAGCCATGAATCTCCAAAATCACTTATTGTTTGGAAACCTGATGCAATGCCAGGCACAATAGGGAGAGGTAATCCTCCTTGCTTGCCATAGTTCCGGTGCATCCATTAGCAGTGATAAGGTTTGTGCTGAAGGAATAAGGTTTGCGCTCAAGGAACTGCAATCCAGGGTTATAAGATATTAAAAGGAACTAGCACAGTTAAGTAACATGAGTATACCTGCTTCACCTTGCTTTTCATATTTTTAATATTAAATATTTTGAAAGTGACAGTGTTAAACTTAAAAGCCACCACCGTTCCTTTCATCTCCCCGCTTCCATTGGCATAATTAGTACAAAAGCACTGGCTCTTTTGGAGCCAGTAGGATGACAAAACAAAAGCAGAGGACACCGGCAAGAACCTTATGATGACTCCATAATCCCTCAAAAATAAATAGAGTGAAACAACTGCACATTTTGGCCCAATCTTTTTTTGATTGTGAGAACTTCATTTTTTTTTTTATGATCAGAAACAAAACTCTTTAACAAGTCTTTTTAATACCTAGTATGAAAAACACATTCAGTAGCCAAATTTCAGTACTCCTTTCAGTTGCTGCTTTCAGATTAATTGGAAACCACTTACAGTTTGCAAAATTTAAACTTGCAATATGCGTGGGGCTTTACTTGCTAGTGCCCATGTAAAATCAGTCTTAATACCTTATGTGCCCTTCTCACTTTCTAACCTGAAATAAACTGTATTTCAGAGCAACCAAAAAAAATTCATCACTGTCTTTAAAATAAGAGCGTTTGGCCAATTTCTTTTCTTTTTTTTTTTTTTGTTAAGTGGACACAATTTGGCTGAGAACCCGTAGATAAAATTTCAACTGAAAGTGAAATAAAGCAGGTTATACATTCATGAAATTCAGGGAGTAATAAAGAACAGCAACTGCTACTGCATCACTTTTGCAATGTCACGTCAACACTACAGCGAGGCAGCAGTTCCTATTCTCACAAATAATGCACTGAGACTAAATGAGGACTAGTATGTGTGGGGAAAATCACACATAAAGGGAAAATACATCAGAGAGATTATTGCACAGGAGGCACTGTATGAGAAACAGAATACATTGGCTTAAAAAAAAAATCTAATTTTGTTTACTCTTAAGTTAAGGTAAAAAAATACAGAGGCTATGCCTCTTTGTAGTGTACTGTCACTGTTAAAAAATAGACTCACAAACAGCGGCCCATTTAACAGGGAATGTCAAGAAAGAAGAGGGACTGAATTTTATGGGCATCCCAACTACAGTAATTAGGAAAAGAAAAATACAAAAAGAGCCAATGTATGGACCCTCAAATCGAATAGGGTAACTGCATTTTTTCTTTAACTTCCCAATTATATTCATACAGTACCCTAGGACATGTTGATTATCAACTCTTCCCTCTGTCCTGCAAAAACATACACCCTGGCAGAGCCAAGAGTCCCAACAGACAACAGGGCTCTGACCGTCTTCCTATCGGTATCCTTTTGCAGGACTAGTGCCTTGATTTCCAAACTTTATTTTCTTGAATAATTGCTCAGCATGCCAGTTCAAACCAACCACTTCCCTTGAGAGGCTACCTTCCATCTCCACTGCAAGTCTGCACACTTAATGTGAAAACAAACAAACAAAAAACCAACAGCAATCTTTAAAATGTAATATTGTATAGAAAGCTTGGACCTTGTAAACTTGGACCAAGAAACCAAAAATTAAGACCTTCTAGCGTGTGGTATAAAAAACCCAAGGAAGTGTATACCTGCCTTCTGACTTCACAGAAAAATCAGAATTTGCATAGGATATACTTTGTGCAAGGCAACAAGCCTCTTCAGTATCTGGAATATAACTAATCTTGCTCAGAGTTCTTCTCTTCATGGATATCAGATATCATCAAATTTGTGTTTTAAGTAGTCTTTCATGACCTTGGCAATGGGTAGTTCATCAAGTAGTTTTAGGTTTTGAAGGCCTATACACTGACGGATTTTAATTCGGCATAGATCTTGCAAGTTTCTGGGCTGTCCTGAAAAGACAAAAGGAACACATAAAAGTAAAATGATCACATTTTAAACATACTTTAAGAGATCATTTACTCAATAAAATCACAGATGTTTGCTGTTTTCTAAGAGGCAGAGGGAAGGCAAAAGTTACAAGAGAAAAAAGGTCGGAAGTTAACTTTCTAATGAACAATAATTCAATTAAGTCAAGGGATGATTCCTAATAGCATTTTTACATACACATAATTTTACTGATGCCAGTGTAAAGTGACATTATCCATGTGAGGATTTCCATGAGGTGGCAACATAAGCTTAAGCATTGTAGAACAGCACAACTTCTTCATTTAATTTTTTGTGGATTTATTTCTACTCTTGTAACACCTGGGGGGAAAAAAGTCCTCAGTCTCGCTTCTTTTCAAATGTTAAGATAAGAACTTACACGTTCAACAGTAACAGTTTCCTTAGAGAGTGAGGCTTTGTAAAAGTTACTCAAGGTTTGCATGGCAGAGTTAAAGATTGTTTTTTCCCTTCTAATTAAAAGATGAAGCCTTTAGGCTTTGGATACAGCCACAGCTTCAAACAGAAGAGATGAAAACATAGGCTAATCCCTGTCCACAGAGGGAAAGCTTTACTACCATCACATGAACTTCAGAATTTCTGGCAAAGATTTTCCAAAATAATTGGTTGCCTTTCAAACTCATTCTGAACAGGAAACTATGCAAAGTCAAACACCTTGAAACACGGTCCCCCATGCAACATAATGTAAAAAAGTTTAATCTAGCCTTGTATCTGAATGTACCCAACAATGGATCCCAAGGAAGAAAGAAAAAGAGCAGAACAACAGACGTTGAGAAATCCTGGCCCAATATACCCGTCTAGCTTTCAGCACCGGTGCCTTTGGGCCTTCCTAAACCAGAGATCGCACACAGATCTATGTCTTTAATAGCTGTGAATGGCCTGCCCTTTGTAAATCTGTCTAATGTTTTCTGAACCCATTCATACTTTCAGTATCCAAAACATCCTGTGGCAACAAATTTCACAATATAATTAGGCGTTGGCTGGAAAACTACAAAGTGCTTTGATTTATTTTAGATCTGCTTCCTGATCGCTTCATTGCATGCCTACCATTCTTTGAGTTACCACCCCCCCCAACTGAATAATTGTTCTCACGCCAGTCGTGATTTTACATACCTTTATATTAATCTCCATCCTCCACTCATGCTCAGTACCTCTTTCCAAAGCTGACGACTCTATTTAATAACCTCCCACCATAGGAATCACTCCAAATCTCTGACCAAACTAGCTGCCTGCCTTTGAGCTTTTTCCTCATTCTGCTCTATCCTTTTTGAAATTATCCCAAAAACACATTCAAGTTATGCTATCAGTATTTTGATCATCGGCTTAACTGTGTCATGGGTGGAAAAAAGCTCACACAGTTATGGCACCCAGTGGCTGAGTCAAAATACTTGGCACCATGGACAATGTAGGTGCTTATGCTGGTATCAAGATAATCTGTCACCAATAGAGCACCTGACTGCAGTCTTTTATTATCTGTATAATCGTTTATGGTAAAAGACAGTGCTTGCTTTTGCAAAGAAAGGCATGGCAACTTTATTGAGCTGACCGCTTGAATCAATCATTTCTTTAAAAACCAGTACAAAACAAGAAAAGTGACTTTAACTTAGATGGACGTTTCCAATTAGCTTTCCTGAGCTGACACCAACTAAGCAGGACATTTTTGAAAGAGGAAATGCCTTCCATACAGGGCTCGACACGGGCAGGCTTTACGGTAAATTGTAGGATGCTGTGAGCTCACTGGGCTCAAACCTGTTCAGAGGAGACAGGAGGGTTTTTCTTGCCCGAGCCAGCCCCAGAGCTGGCTCCAGAGCTCATCCCTTCTTCCAACCTCCTCCTAGCTCAGCAACAAACTGTCTATCAGCTAAATAGCCATTGACATTATGAGTTTATTAGACTTTCCTGGTAAGCGCAGAGTAAAGAGATTATGAAACTATTTCCTGTTTTCTACTCTGGGCATTTTGTACCTGGTTTCAGTTACCCTTTTATAAAGAGTTCCTCCTTTTTCCTCCCTGCGTGGGTTTTTCTATAGAAATGGGATGACAGACAGGTATACACTGGGATTTATCTTAAGCACTAAAATTATCTAAGGTAAGCTAGCAGAAGTAATGCATGAAAATAGTCTCCGTCTGTTTTTACGGAAATTAGATTTGAAATTGAAGAACATGAATATTTGAGTTTCCTTCATATATGTTTAAAATACTTTTATTATACTTATCACCACAGTATCTAAATAAGAATTTATTTTTCATTATATCCTTCAACCATGACTCAGAATACAGATCATTAATTACGTTGTCCACTGGTAGTTTCTTCTTAGCCATTTTTTTTGCCCATCTGAAGGAATGAATTTATGCAACTCGGACAACAGATGAATGCTCAAGCTTCAGGGAAAGAAAAGTTACTTTTGGTATGAAACCAAGCAGAGGAATCTTTACAGTAATAAAGAAATAGTTCTAATGCTTTAAATGTCAGTGCAAACAGGGTTCAGAAAGGATGCACCTTTTCAAGAGTTAACTGCAAACAGCAGCATTAGAGAATATAGAGGACTACAGATCTATATGTGTATTTTCTGTAGTGGAGTACACAATAATACAGCTATGAGACGCTGATTTCTGGTTTCAGAAATGAATGCCTTTTAATTGACATCCTATGGGTTTTTTGAGAACAAAATGGAACAAACAACTTAAAACACCCCAAAGAAGTTGGTCATCAGTTAATTCAAAAAGACCCGATTATTAACTGTATGACATTTTCCCCAGATAAGCCTAAAAATATTTCCTGGGAATGTGTTAACAATGGATATTTCCAGTGTTAAGCACCAGTTGCTACATCTAGTGGCTGTTAGTGTCTTAGGTCACGCCTTGCAAATTCCAGGGTTATTAATGCATTTGTGATTTATTAGAAACAGTGTCTAGAACACTTACTCATTCTTGGTTGCATCTGAATGAAAAAGAAAAAAAAATAAAGGATTACAGACCAACGTCAGTGAACCTTGGTTTGGCAAATGAAAAATGTTATTAGTAATTTGGCAAAGTAAGACAAGTTAAATGATGAATAAAGTTCTGTTTAAAAATGATTAGGCAATAGCAACTTTGGTTATATCCTGCATCACAAGTTTGAAAAGTTAGAGGCAAATAAGCCAGAAAGGAAGAGAATTAAAAAAGAAACAAAACCTGCCCCCCAAACATAAAAGCTAAGATTGACCTAATTACCGCTATCATGCAAAACAGTGACATAAAACTACTGATCACCTTAAAAAAGGAAAAAACCCAACACATCCCTGATGCGGTCTTACAGGGACACCTCGACGAGGGCAGCGCCGCGATTCTGGAGCAGCCGGGTTGCTGTTACGCCGTTACACAACCCGAGTTCCCACCAGGGCAGCAAACACCTGCCGCTGTTGGAGAGCTGAAGGTTTGCCAACGTGTTCACCAGAACAAGTTAGATTCTTCAGCTGATTTATTTTGCAAGCTTTATAGAGATTATAAAATAAATGAGAAGTATTAATTACAAGAAAAAGAGAGATGTATAGTTCATCTTTTGTCTTCCACTGCTTGTGCTATGTGCTGTAACGGAAAGCAGAAATCCCCACCAACGCACTTCTTGTATATAGTTTCCCAAACATGACAGAAAAGTTTCTTCCAAACAGAAGAAATGTAAAACACAGGGTTATAAAATAAAGGGGAATTGCTTTTCAATATTTTTTCTCTCTAGAGGCAACAAACTTCAGTATGTATAGAATTTAAACATTTTCCTAACTCAGTTCTTCAACTGCTAACAAAGTTCCTGAGCTTCCCCCCGCCCCATTAATAAAAATTTTATGTAAATAATGAAATAAATCTTTTAAATTATTATTAATAGATTGTCCTTCTCTGGTAAAGCAAAAAAAACCCATGTTTTAACAGCAAGAATTTATTACAGCTAATCTTGAATTTTCATCCAATAGCCCATTCTTTTCCTTTTTGCAGTTTCAAGATTTTTCTGCTATTCTGTTTGGGAGTTTGCTGTTCTATCCCAGAGACAGACAGAACTTACATTTAGGATTTACTACCTACACAAAGAAATGTATGTCATCGTTACAACTGCTCTGCAGCTTATGCATTTAGACCTGTGTCTGCCCATTTTTCCTACGCAGACCATGCTCCCCAAGACATAAAACACTAACTCACCTAAGAGGTCTATATTTAAGGATCATTAAGGTGTAATATTAGACCTAGTACCCCTGACAACACTGATTTTTAGGGATTGTCACACAGTTTTAAGTTTTTAAGCGTTGTAAAGGTGGAAAGGGGGAATCCCTACCACTCTCCTCCACTGAAGATACAAGAGCATCTGTGCAAAACAAAAATCATTAACTGACCTGTTCTGTTACCCAAGAGAAAACTTAGGGCTAACTGAAATTAATACACTTGGAGGCTGCAAGGTCCTCTCTGATGTATTGTCCTACCTACTTAAAAAAACCCAACAACCAAAGAAGTATTTTTAAAATCAAACAATCAGTGTCATTGGTTTGAAGTGGATAGGCAGTTTCTGAAGAAGTTAAAAAATGAAAAATATTATCCATGTTAGAAGCTGCCCACAGTTTTCTCTGCAATTTTAATACATTTCTATAGAAAAAAAGCTTACAGTGGTATTTCTCAAACTGAGCCTCTGCCTCCCCTGGGAATTGTGAAAGGCTGAAAACAGTAGCAAAAAAAAAAAAAAAAGTAGTTTCTTTTCAGCTACAAAGGAAACGTAAAAATAAAATGTTTGTGAAACCTTAAAAAAAAAAAAGGTGAAACCAGGCTGATGTATGGCTGGCAGCATCTCAGTTCCTCTCAAGTACTGGAATAAGTATTTATATCTGCAGCTAACTATTAAATCCATGTCTTATTTCATAACTGTGAAGGAACTCAGCTACTGCCAGCAATGAAATTTAGTTATTATT
>NW_010562018.1:0-2630 GCF_000687285.1 Phaethon lepturus | reverse complement strand
GAGCGAGCCGCGCTGCCTTGCCATATTTTACAAGAACAGCTGCAGCCGTGCTGGGAACATTTCTTCACTGACGTGCTCCTTCCGTTCCCGGCTTTGGCGCTTCGCTCTCTGTCCTCTCAAGTCCTTCCCTGTGACTTTGAGATCAGGGACGTCGGGCGGGGGGCCGCGGCGGAGGAGGGAAATAGCTTGCAAATATTTTGCTGTTTTCTTTTCCAGATGGTTTGTTTTGGAAGTTCCTCCGTGTAAGCCTGAGTGCTGAGTCTTGAACATCTGCTGAGGAGGAGCCTGCTCGGTATAAATGCAGAGAAGGTGCTGGAAGGGCACATTTTGGGAGGGTCTCGCTGCTCCCAGCGAGGCTCAGCTGGGTGGCAAAGGTCGTCTTTGCACCCCGAGGCTGCAGGAGGGCACACGCGCTCCCCGTGCCCGGCTGGTGCCCTCCGCGCTCTTTAACGCCGCAGCTGCACTTCGGGGATGGTTTGTGATGTGTTCTAGCGTGTGTCAAGGACACCTCGAGCTTAGGGAAACACTCCCTTTTAAAAAAATCTGCATAAATCTGAATAAGCAAACAAGCTGGTGTCTAATACTGTGGCCTTTTCGATGGGTTTAAAAACAATTATTTATACTTGTGAGCACAATCAACTAGGTATTTTAGTGACAGCACTGCCTTCTTGCATTTGGCTGCTGAGAGAGCGGATCTATTAAAGGCTGGGACGGTTGGGGCTGACCACGCTGGCGGCCCGCGGGAACCGCAGAAAATATGAGTAACCAGTTCAAGGGATCAGTGACAGGAAAGGGAACTTTCCTGGCAGGTTGCTATTTAAGTCTGTCGGTTCGGGGGTGACTCGTTGTTGCCACGACCTCATGGAGAGTCTCCGTATTTGTGTAAGTTCTGCTGGGTTTGCCGGGCGCTTCCTGCGGGAGGGACCAAACCGGCCGGGCGGCTCCAAGCCAAAAGTGACACCGAATCATTCATTCACAAGTAGGAATAATTACGACAACAGATAATATATTAAAAAAAAGGAAAGGAAAGGCTGGTGAGGCCTGGGCGCTGCTCTGAGCGGTGCCTGGCTCCCGGTTCGAGAGCCGGGCGAGTTACAAGCTCGGGGCCGATAGTCGGGTCGTCAGCGCGGCTCGCGGGCTGACGTTCCCCTCCTGCGTCCCTCCCGTACAAGCCTCAGTGCCGAGTTGTGTCTTGCTGCAAAACCCCGAGCCAGACCCGAGACAGGCTTTAGCATTGCTGTGATTCTCCCTCTGCAGATTCCGCCCCCGAAGTCCCGAGTATTCTTCAGCAACGGCCCCAAAAACCTCCCAGAAAGCCCTTGCCCTAGTCTAACCTGATCCTGCGTAGGTGTACAAACATAAGCGTGTGTGTATGTCCGTACGTGTCTGCTTTGAACGCGAAGCAAAAGCAATACCAAGGTTCCTTGCACTACTTTGCAGGGAGACATGCCGGATGGATTTTTTCTTTTCAGCTCTGACCCAAGGATTTTAGTAAGAGGCACCTTCTCCAGCCAGCGACTCCGATATTACCGTGGAGAGAGCGGAATTAGACAGCTACGCCAATCGACAGGGCATCTCTTACACTTTACACAGGATTTTAATTTTAATGAACCCTCAGTGGTTGCGAGGTTACATCTCTCAATCCATTTCACCCTCCTCTCTTCATACCATAATCATAAATAGCGCTGGCTTTAGAGGTGCTGTGTTTAATTGAAAGTTCATTTGCAGCTTCCATCAATTTGCTTTTTTGTCCCTTACAAACAACCTATCATTTAACTTAAGAACAAACCCAGAAATTTAATGGAAAACAAGCTGTTTGGAGAGAAATGATAATTAGGTGACCGGTTTGGAGGGCAGCGTACTAAACAACAATTCAATTACACTGTTGTCTGATGTTTTTCATAACAAAATAATTGGTTGGTGTATGGCAACTTTGGAAAAAAAAAAACGGGACCAGCTGATCCTTCTGGTGGTCAGTGCAGCTGGGAGCGGAGGATCCCAGGCCCCATCAAACACCACTTGTACTTTCCTGGTACTTCACAGAAATTTTAGAAGAAAAATACACATTGAGGGGGAAAAAAGATCAAGAAAAATGTTTAGCCCTTTCCGCCTTCTTTGACCTCCTTTCTCCGCCCCAGACGCAAAACAGAAACCAGACAGGATTTGGTAAAGCCGAGGGAAGGAGAAAAAACCCAGATTCTCCCTGAAATGAATACGCAGATTCGCCGCCTCTGCGCACAAAGCCGTACATACCCACGCACACACGTACGGACACGCGTACCTTGGCTCTAACGCTCGGCTCGCTCGGTGCCAACGGCGGAACACGATCTCTGTTTCCGGAGCCCGGCAAGACCACCCAGACCAGGGCTCTGCCTCCGCTGAGAGCGCCGGCCAGACCCCCGTGGCAAAGCCCCTCGCTCAAGGTCATACAGGAGGTAGGAGGGCTGTGCCACGGGCCCCCTCCTGCACCCACCGCTCGCCACTCTGCCAGCCTTCGGCTATTTATTCCGTTTGCCATTGAGCTCGTCCTCTAGATTTTTGCTGAAAAAAACCCAACCCTGCTTGAACCGGCAGCGCTGCTTGCGGCCGGAGCTACACGTGCCATTGAACTTGCAGCCGGCGCTTTGTCC
>NW_010562017.1:2427-2742 GCF_000687285.1 Phaethon lepturus | reverse complement strand
CCGCAGCGAGGTCCGGTCGCACGCCGCCTCCTTTGGTCGGGAGCTTGTTCAGGACTCGGTCCTCTCCTCCCTCTGGAAATCCTTTTGAGTTACTATATTGCTCTCGCCTGCTGCCGTCTTGACGGGTGGGACGCTTGGAGTGTGTCTTCTGTGAAAGAATTCCTAAAGTACAAACTTTTAATGAAGAGTTGCCTAGTAGGAGAGCAGTATCGTCTGACACACTTGTTAGAGACTCTTGTTTAAAGTACCGAAGCACCAATTCCAGGTCTTTCAGAGGTCTGGGAGGAGCAAGTGCTCTCCGATGGCATGCGAGCA
>NW_010562017.1:2116-2384 GCF_000687285.1 Phaethon lepturus | reverse complement strand
GCGGGAGAGCAGGGAACCTTCGTCCTGTGCTTTGATAGACAGGTATCTGTTAAATCTTCAGAGAGCTAAAAAGCAGCTAGGACGAAAGCCAACACCTTCTTTTGTCTCCGTGCCCAGAAACCTTGGCCCAGTAGAGCCATGCTGCAACCAGCGTCAGCCCTTGGAGCAGCAGGGAGAACAAATTAGACCTAATGACTTCGGTGGGTAAAGGACAGAGAAGGCACCGCTGGGAAAGCATCGGCAGCAGCAGAGGGGCTCCCCCACGGGG
>NW_010562017.1:1632-2087 GCF_000687285.1 Phaethon lepturus | reverse complement strand
CTCCCGCTGGGTTGGGCGCACAGCGGGCTGCAGGATGCACCGGCCAGCTCCGAGCAGTGACGCTGACACGCACACGCTCGCTCCTTCCATTTTCTTTTGTTACTCATCCTGCGGGCCCCAGCATGGAAAACGTGAAGCTCCCTGCAACATCCCTTCCCTGTCGGATGTTGCTCACAGCATACGTGCCCGCAGGAAGCCGGCGGCTACCCAAAGCGACAGCAAGATCAACACGAACCCTTTGCCGCTGAAGCGGAGCTATTGTGCAGGACATCCTGGAGGGACATGTCTGTGGGAGCCAGCACGCATTTGGAGCAAAGTGACCCTGAAAGCCATGCTGTCTCGCTGTCCGCTGTGCCTGTCGCTATCCCCGAAGGCGTCCCATGCCCACTCCCAGCTGAGCGCAGGTCCTGGCGCCTGGCGCTGTCTTGCTGCGGCAGGCTCCGCTGGGGTCTGTC
>NW_010562017.1:0-1601 GCF_000687285.1 Phaethon lepturus | reverse complement strand
GCGGCAGCTTCAGCTGGGGTCTGTCCATCTTCGGAGCCTGTCTGCGTCCACAGGCGAGTGCAGCATCATGAAACCTCCCGGTTCGCTCTGGTGCATGGGTCTGAGCTGGGTCTCATCCTGGAGATGCTGTGACCTGGCAGTGAGAGCAATGCCCTTAAAAAGAAAGCAGCGGGCAGACTTTGAACCCCGCTGTATGTGACATGGCAAAGCACTTGATCTCATGTAGAAGACGCCTCCATCTTGCCTGCTAATAGGTATCTCTTACCTCGTCCCTGGCCGCGCATCCTGCTCCATCGCCCAGGAGCAGTGCTCAGCCCATGAGCAGAGTTTGCTGCTCCTTGGCCCAGCCTGACCGATCCTTCTGAAGAGCAGGGAAGGCTCCTGGGTGTAAGATCTGCTTTCCCTGCGTGGGGGGCAGGGGGTTGTTTCGTGGCACCGTGTTGGGACAGATCCCCTTCCAGCTGAGGTCCCTGCGTGCAGTCCTCGCTTGACTGGCAGTGTCCCTGCTGAGCCTGTTCTGCCCGCAGCCGCAGTGGCTAATCCAGACCTTGGAGAAAGGACTTTCTTAACCTACTTAACTGCAAAGGCACGTGCTCCTCGCGGGCATCCCTCGAGTGGCCGGCCGGGAAGGTTCCCGGATGTTGGGGACATTCGTCGGGAGTCTTCCAAGGAGGGACCTTAAGGACATGCAGGCAGGTGTTATTTCAGGACACCGTCCCGGGAGCAGGTAGGGCACATCACTCCTCTGGACACCCTGCCCTGGGACCGGCAGGGACAGCACCAAGCTGTCCCCAGCACAGCCGTCTCTTCTGGTATGGCACGCGTCCCGCAGCTCCGGGTCACACTGCCATTATTGGGCGAGATGCCTATGACATGCTGCACATCGGTGGGTTCCCTGAGCCACCAACCTAGCAGGGCACTTTCCTGGGAGGAGGGCGTCCCTCTTGCCACGTGCAGACCAGAAGCCGGGCCTGTGGCTGCACAGCGAGCTCAGCCCTTGCCTCAGGACCCCGTACACCGGCCTCACCTCACACCAGGCTCCGTCCCCGGGGCGGCCGTGACGCCCCGCTCCGCACCTGTACCTCCGCGACAGCTGGTACTTGACCGCGGGGCGATGGCACCCTCCTCGCTTCGCCGTCGCAGGGTCACTTACCGCGGGCGGCGTCGGGTGTCGCACGGTTCCCGGTTCCCCTCCGCTGCCAGGGCTTTCCTCAGCCGGCGCTGTCGCTGCTCCAGGTGAACGCAGACGTCCCTTTGCCAGCCGCAGGGAAGGCCAGCAGACGAACGGGCAGCCCTCTGCCAGCCGGCCATTGCGAGAGGTGGTGTGCCAGCCCCGAGCCCCGTGCTTTTCCCAGCGGGCGGCGTCGGGTGTCGCACGGTTCCCGGTTCCCCTCCGCTGCCAGGGCTTTCCTCAGCCGGCGCTGTCGCTGCTCCAGGTGAACGCAGACGTCCCTTTGCCAGCCGCAGGGAAGGCCAGCAGACGAACGGGCAGCCCTCTGCCAGCCGGCCATTGCGAGAGGTGGTGTGCCAGCCCCGAGCCCCGTGCTTTTCCCAGGCTGCGAAGTTCTCGCTGTTTTCAGGGCTTCCTGCACCAGTGTTGG
>NW_010562016.1:2742-4216 GCF_000687285.1 Phaethon lepturus | reverse complement strand
TCTCGCTCTTGCCGAGCAGCCCTCCTTTCACATTGCATCAAAGTTCCTTAAAGCTGTTTCTCTTCCCTCCTCCCCTCCCCGGCTGGAAAGACGTTTTATCCGTGCATGCTAAGTAAACAGATCTTTGTTTTCGTCTTCCACCCACTGCCCTCTTTCTCCAGCCCGAAGCTGGAGCCTCGCCAAGCCGGCTGCAGCGAGTGCTGCCTACACACACACACACACACACACACACACACACACACTCTCACACACTCACTCGCACACACGCACGGGGGGGGGAAGCAGCCGGGTTTCTCGGGTGAGGCAATGCGCCTGCAATTGGCAGGGACAAGGCAGGAATTGTAATTGCACTTCATCATGTGATGGCTTATGAAAGAGGAAGTTTGGATGTTTTAGTCACGTACTCCTTTGCCCTCTTGCTTTAGCCTCCAGGTTCTGCGAAGGAAAAAATTACATATATTTATATATACTGGTGGAAAGCCAAGAAACAGCGTGTTTGCACATTTCGGATCGTGAGCAGAGCTGGAGCGCTAGCTGAGTGAGGCTGCAGGGGAAGAAGAAAGCAACGCTTTCAGCTGTGGCAGGCTTTTAACTGCAGGACAGAAAATGTGATCTGTATTTATTTTCCTTTATTTCTAATGAAAACTAGCTGCTTGGAAAAGTCAAGATGAGCGGTATTCTGGTCTTTCTGCGTTTGCTGCCTTTGAATTCATTCTGGTGGAAAAGGCAAAAAACCCCACATTACCGAGCTCAGTGTCAAAAAGCTGATAAAAAAAACAGTGGCAGTGCTACATAGGAAATGTGGTTTATGTATCAAATCACAAAAAAAAGTCCTCAAAGCTGCTGACTGTTACAGCAGTAACTGCACCAGAATCAAACAGCTA
Organism: Phaethon lepturus; assembly: GCF_000687285.1. Classification (NCBI taxonomy): domain Eukaryota; kingdom Metazoa; phylum Chordata; class Aves; order Phaethontiformes; family Phaethontidae; genus Phaethon; species Phaethon lepturus. Next base: position 3,332 of record NW_010562016.1, on the reverse strand, counting down.
ATGCATTTGTTTCTTGTTCCTTTTTTTTTTTTGAAACAGAAACCATCCTTTTGTGCCCGATCGCTGTGAAATGCCTCTTGCTATCGCACGCCAACGCTACAGACAGGAGCAGCGAGTGCTGGAGGACACCTGATGGGGCATGGGGGTGGCGCAGGGCCGGGGCAGTGCCCGGCCGAGGAGCACCATGGTGGCATGGACGGGGGTCCCGCACCATGCGGGAGGCCTTCGCCATGTCCCGGTTGTGCCCAGCGTCATGGTTGAGGGAAGGAAGGCAGAGGTCAGAGCGGGGCAGCTCTTTAAGATCAATTCTGTCTGCCACCCCCACATCAACACCATGGCGAGCCCCTTCCCACCCCATGTGTTTTTGGCATTTTTCACTGGGCCACACTGAGGTCTTGCTGTGTTTCTCTGCTCTTCCCTCCCTGCAGGGTTCTGTTTCCCTTCCCACCTTTCCCCTGCACTGGCGGCAGCGATTGCATGCGGCCCCTTGCCCCAGAGCTGTGCCCCCCACCTGCACTGCACCCAGGTACCCATCCTCGGTGGGGCCTGCCTTTCCTCCTGTGTCCAAACCAGTGCTCCCCACCTGCTCC
>NW_010562016.1:718-2711 GCF_000687285.1 Phaethon lepturus | reverse complement strand
GCATTCCCCTTACCCTCCTGATTGAGGGCTGCCCCACATCCTTCCCCTGCTGCAGGTATGCACTGCTTCCTCCGTTGGTCTTATTTCCACCCTTCTGTTGGGGCAGAGGTCCTGCAGGGTGGTAGCAAAATAGCTAGAGCCAAGATGGGAAGGGTGACTATGCTGGAGGGTGCTGTTACCTGTCCTTCTTTGGTCTGTAATGAATTATGGAGGCTACTTTTCCAGAACTGGGAGGGGAGAAGGCTGGGAATAGTCCCTGAAGCTTTGGATTTGGTCAGATGTAGGTGATTTGGGGCCAAGGAGCCCATTGAAGCAGTGCCGTTGTGGCTGAAAGCAAAACCTGCCAGCTCAACCAGCAGAAACCTGAGAGCAGATTACAGCCTCCGCCAGTGCACGGCCAGGAGTTTGGTCAGCAAGTATTTGTTATACTGTTGGTAGGGCCTCTGCTGAGAGGTGAGTTTAGGTAGGGACAGAGGGGCTTTGCCTCCGCTCCGAGGCGCCTCCTGATTTTATGGCATTTCTGCCATTTTCATTCCTACTGGAGATGGGAGGTTGCTCCAGAGGATTTTCCGGAAAGCTGAGTGAACCTGAGTTTCAGTGGGCTTCTTGCCTAGGTGAGGATTATGCGATTTCTGCCAAACAGTTCAAAAGCCCCTAAAGCAACTGCTGGATCTTGCTTGTAGACAGCTGCTCATGTTTGCCTGCAAGAGTGAGCTACTTGTAGCCATTTTAGAAACACTGAAACTTTTTATTCTTATTTAAAACGGTTCATCATTCTGAAAGTGAATCCCCATCACCACCCTTCTATGCATGGATTTTAAGATGTACAATTCAAAGAGCATCAGGCGATGTCCTCTTTTCACATTGATGCTGGTCCCAAAGCCAGCCTCATGGCACACTGAAAAGAGAAAAGTCTTAGAGAAAAAGAATAATGTCCATCCAGCAATGTTTTATTTAGTGCCATAGGAAAAAAAAAAGATACCGATGCAAGTGAGAGTATCATCAGGCACAGCCTGTTGACATAAATAGGCTTTGGACAGGCTCATGGTAAGCCGCTGATCCTGCAGATGTTTAAAACCACTTATAACTTTATTCACAGGAGCATCACTATGAATGTAAAGTCATGTGTGCTTACGTGCTCGCAGGACGAGAGCGCGCCTCTCTGAGAGCTGCTCATCAGCGGCGTGCTGACGGCTGTCCTGCCCCGCAGGCTGGAGCTGACTGTGGATGGCAGGAGCTGATGGGGGCACTGGCAGAAAAATACTCCATGGAGGCCGGAGGGAGGTCACCACACTAGCTCCGGTGCCAGAGGAGCGAGAGGGCCTTGAGCAGCTACTTGGTGTCTGCCTTTTGCCATACGTGGGGGCCTTTCCTTTTATTAGCTCCTTGAAGACAGCTGGGCTGAACGCCGCTGCTCGGTGGTGGCTTCTGAAGAGCTGTGAGGCACCGCCAAAGCAGAGCCTGCCTAGAAAAGGAAGCACCAGCAAGGACACTGGCTGGCCATTAGTTCACAGATGTCTCCCAAAATATGGAGATGCTACATACGCTATTATTCTGCTGTCATTTTTGCTCTAGCAAGTTCGGGGACGTATCTGTGCGCTACTTACCAGGGAGTCGCATGGCGAGCAAGAGCCTGGATGCTACAGCTTCTGCTCCATTGGTGGGCTCTACCCGAGGCGGTTTGGAGCAAAAATTGCATGCTTCCTTTAAAAAAGGAAACAATTCTGGTTTTAACTGAGCAGTTGACTTTACACCCTCTTCTCAAGTAGCAGCAGAAAAAAAGCATCGAGGAAAATATCATGGAAATACTTGAGAAATTCAGAGGTTACTACCCTCCGAAGAGAAATAAAAACTTCAGAGAGATACTTCCAGATGCCAGAAGAAAGGGCAATTGATGTGGAAATGCTTCCACCCCTTGTCCCCAGGCTGGGTAAATAGGCATGTCGGGTTATCCCATTTACACCCCGCCTTGGCGCTCTGCATTGCGAGCCAC
>NW_010562016.1:301-687 GCF_000687285.1 Phaethon lepturus | reverse complement strand
TTGTCTGCGGCCACGGGCGGGGGGGGCGGGAATGCGGCAGCCGGGGGCTTCCTGGGGCGCAAGCAGAGCGGCCAGCCGGCCGGGTGACCCCTTCCCAAAATAAACAGGAAGCCCAGGAAGCCGTGACCCCTCCGCGACACGGCGCCGGCTCTGCTCCCTGCCTTCTGTGTGGGAGTCGACAGGCTTCCAAGTACCCTTCGAAAATTGGACAGGGGCGAGGACTTCACAGGAAACGTTACAAAATAAGAGCAGAAACAGATCATCTGTTGAAAAAATTACGGAGGGCTTTAAACCCTCTTCTGTCTAAGCCCCCCGGGTAGTCGTATTCCTTGTCCGCACTTCATCCCCCCAGCCCGTGTCGATGCCGCGGGCAGCGCGCCGACGAG
>NW_010562016.1:0-221 GCF_000687285.1 Phaethon lepturus | reverse complement strand
CCAGACGAGCTGCGAAGCCGTGGCAGCGCGTCCCTCGCCACGTGCGTGAGCACAGCGAGGAGAGGAGCCCCGGGGACAGGTGCGCCACGGGCTTTTCTCCGTCGGGCTGGGGAGTCTGGGCTGGAAAACGCTTTTTTCCCTGTTCGGGGGAGTTGGTGGCGAGGTCCTCACAGGAAATAGGAGTCAAACTCGAGGCCCAGACCTTCTCAAAGCCTGGGCCA
>NW_010562015.1:0-10990 GCF_000687285.1 Phaethon lepturus | reverse complement strand
CTGCTGACCCGCGCCGGCGGAGCGGGGGGAACGCGGCCGCGGCGGCCCCTTCGCGCGTTCTCTCTCCGGTGCCTCGTCCCGAAGAGAGCCGTCCCCGTCTCCCGTTTCCCTCTGCTCCTGAAAGTGTCTTTTCCTGCCTGACGGAAATAGCTCGGCTTTATATCGAGCAGGGCTCGCCCTGCCCGGGGTCGGGCCTCTGAAAGAGAAGGTTTAAAGTGGGAACGTAAAGCTGTCGTCTAATCCGCGGCAACCGCAGTCTGGCTCTGTCTAAAGAAGCATTTCGGTCTCTTTCTGCTTAACAAATAGTGGATTTGCCTCTGAGGGAGCTGAGATTTATTCTTTTTTTTTTTTTTTTCCCCCTATCCAAAACTAACAGCAGCATCTATATCATCTGGTGATGAGGCCGAAAATCAACAGCTTCTTTCATCTTCCCTCGGCTCTGGATGTTGCGTGCTGTTTGTTAGATAAACGCCGCTCTGCACAGATGCACAAAAGTCGTCAGACTAATGTAATAAATGTAAAAATAGAAACAAATATTTAGGACCCAGGACTTTCTGGTTTGCATGCCTTGGTTTTGCTCTTTAGAAGTGTATTGTTTCTGTTGTCAAACTGCATGTCCGTGGGGTAAGGATAGCTTTAATACAAAATAATTTTGCTACTAGGAAACTTGGCAGGGTTCAGTCTGAAAACCCTTTTTTGAGACAAGTTTTAAAGAAAAGCCTCAAAGAAAGTAAGATTTGGAAATGGAAAAAAATAGAGGTCTCATACTGTCATACTTTTTTTATTGTTCTTTTAACTCCAAACCCTCCTGTGGTATGAACGGCAGCTCAGTTGAGCACTGCTTTCTCCTCTGAGTGATTCACTGATGAGCAGTCCTCCTCCTGGCTTCCGCTATTTAAAAACTGTATTTATGGCAATAGAGGCTGCTGGTGTCCATTTTCCCTCTGTCTCCACGTGTGAATATCACGGATATTTAAAAGTAATAGTAATATTGGTCATGAATTTTCCTGTGCAGAAAGTGGTATTTTAATTCTATTCTGGAGCGATGTGTATTCTGAGTAATTATGTATCAGAAAAGCAATGGAGCTGCCCCCATCTACAAAAATCAGCAGAGAGGCTGTATACCATGGCAGTAGATACTAGTGAACTAATGACAAAGGGCAAACCAGAAAGGATCAAGAATTTAAGTGGGGGGTGGCATGGGGGGGACACCGTGCCTAGCTCCCTGCTGCAGACCTCCTCCTCTGGCAGGAGTGATGTTAAGGAACCCATAGCGTCACCTCGGCCACCCTGGGTCGTGGTCGCACCCAGGGAAAACCCAGGGTGGGAACACTGTCAAGACTTGCAGCACAGAGATGTCCGTGAGCGGGTCTCAAAATTCAGCCTGAAGCAGGCATGTGGGGCCTTGGTCGCCCAGTGTGGCCACGTGGGTGCAGCTATGCCGCCCGTGAGGTGACGGTGATGCCAAGCATCTTGTGCGTCTCCTCATCCAGCTGCTGGTGCTGCCTCTTGTTTGGGAAGGAAGTTCACATCTCTGGTTGCATCCAGACAGGTTGTTTGAAAGATGGCAAAGAATTACCAGTGTTTTTCAAAGATACAAAAGGCATACAAGAGAAGTCTAGATATTTCCAAGGCAAACTTGAAGCTCTTCTTGGTAGCACTTTCTTTACCTGAACCCGAGGTGGCCATGGTCCTGTTGAGACAGCAGTCATGGGCTTACTGTTCTGACTCCTTGAGGCCTAAAAAGTCACTAGCCTGAGAGAAGAAAGGAGGAAATTGTTTGCAGCACCAAGTTTTGCTTGTTTACTGGATGCAATTTAGTCTTTTAGGTCATTGTGCAAACTGTAGTCCCACCCTTCCCATGAGGCTGGTGGCGGAGGTTTCTGGAAAGGGATACCAGCTTTGTTGCATCACTAGTTACTTGCTAGAAATTTTGAGGGCCATTTGTACTGCTCTTGTCAGCTTCTCAGATAGGCATTTGTAATTTCTATCTTGTGGTTGGAAATTCCTTGCTTTGCCCTGTTCAGCTGTGCAATCTGGAGGACAGGCAAAGAAATTTCAGAGAAGACAGGATGGGTTGATTGAACAGAGCTAATGGGGGGAAGATGAGGGAGGAGGAGGAAAGGCCACAAGGAGATATTACAGTAGAAAGGTCTGATGAGAAATAGCCTGTGGAGGAGCAGATTCTGGCCGGTGGGAGGAGAGGAGAGGTTTGCCACTGGCCAGAAGAGAGAGGATGCCTGCAAGCAGGACTCAGCTCTGTGCTGTCGCGGTTGGGTTTCTCTTGGGCGCGATGTGCATCAGCGCTGTGCTGTCCCACCTGAGCCCCGATGCACTTCGTCATACAGCAGCAAGCTGGCAGCGCCGATGGGCGGTCAGGCCGGGTGGCAAGGGCTGGTGAAGAGGGATGCAGCTGCATTTAACGGCTTGATCCACCTCTGTTGCATTCAGATAGCGCTTGGGAGTGAGAAGGGTGAAAGCACATCACAACAGCAGGCTGGCAACCAAATCCTGATGGGGAGCTTGAACCCAGCTCAGAGCAGACCCCAGCACCTCCTTATCAGCATCAAACGTCTGTTTTCAGGTTTGCCCTCGGTGCCGAATGGTTGTACGTGCTTTTTCCTTATTTCTTTGCTCAGCACAGAAAAAGTATTTGTGGTTTTGCAGGTGCTGCCGCAGCAGAGAGCAGGGTGGCAGCTCTCTGTGGAGACCAGGGGAGAGGCCGCAGCCTCAGGCATTTCCCCATTGGTTTCCTGAAGTGGAAAAATCATGCAGACATGTTAGGATCTTGCTTTTCACAGCTTTTTCCACAGCGCCGTCACTCGTCCTGACTGGAGACGGGGTGTGATTACAGTAAGCCAATCACCCCAGCCGCAGCGTGGGAATAACACAGGTAGAGGGTGTACTAACCGTCTCCTAGAGGGACTATCACATATTTTCAAAGCACCCAAGTCTTCCAAGCTTTGCCTGTTTTTTTTTTTTCATCCAGATAAATGTTCTTTCTGCAGATTGATGGGGCGCAGCGTCATCTCGTGGCTGGTGCCAGCTGCAAACATGTAGGGGTCCTGTGGGGACATTTAATGTCATACCCCATTAGTTTCTTCTAGGAATTCAGATAGGTTTATTTTTCCACTCGTGTTAAAATATGCTTCCTCCAGCAGAAATTCAATCTTTCTAATTCAGTGCTGTTAGCAATGTATTTCAGTGTTTTCTTCCTGTTTGTATTAATGGTCAAAAACGCCCTCGAGTCAAGACGTTCTCCTACAGTCGTGGAGGGAGCCGTGCTCCACTGGCCAGGGTGACTTCAGAAAAGGTCTTTTCCAGCTGAACATCTGGGACTCTTTGAACTCCAAACTAGGGCTAGGGAAGCAGCTATGGGAAAAGTCCAAAATCAGATTATTTCAGGTTCTGCAGTTAATGTCCAGGTGTGGATCGGGCAGTTGCTGAGCAAAAGGTCTCCCTCTCTCTCTCGTTATGTTCCTTGTCCTTATAAAAGCACCTGAAGTTTCACCAGAGCCCAGCGAGCAGTGAGCTTTGCTGTCCCCTCAGCCAGTATCGCCCTTCCAGCACAGCTGTGTTGCAGCTGGACTTGGAAAACTGCTGACTAAGTTGTTTTTTTCCCCCAACATCGCTCAGCAGATCACGGGTTGCTTTTGCCCTGAAACCATTCTTGATCTACAAACTAAGCACAGGGCATGTGCAGAATAGCTGTTTTAGTTGGCAGGAGAGGAAAAGCGTGGGAACCCCCGGCATCCCGGCCCACTTCCCATCCACCGCCTGCTCCCAATTCCTGCGCTGGCCAGGGGATGTTGCTGCAGACCGGAGCAAGGCTGGGAGTGCTTTGCCTGGATGCAGCTTGGGGCTATACGTCCCATTTGGTGCCTGCTGACACGTTAGGTAAGCTAGATGTGCTTGCCAGCAATAAGCCTGGCTGCGGGTTCAGGAGAGGCTGGTTTCGGCAGTGATGACTGGCTTAGCCACCCACGTCATTGCCGGCGTGGCCGGAGGGTACTGCCCTTCTGCCGTACCAGCTCAGCCATCTGCAGCTCTGCTGCAAACTGCATCTCCGGCTGGCATCGCCTCCTTCCCCTCCGAGGGAGGGGGGGTTCATTTCAGCTCAGACCAGACCCCTGGTCCAGTTCGTGGGGTGTTTGTGAAGAGGGATTCGGGAGGAGCAGAGGCAGGGAAGGAGGCACTGGCGTACACCCTGCAGAAGAGCCGTGCTGTGAAACCACAGCCCAGCACACCGGCACCGGCAGGGGACCGCACTGCTGCCATGTAGGTGTTTTAAGCGGCTCAGTCACTCTGAGGCTCCCCTGTACGTGACGGGACCATATCCCTATATGGTCTATACCTCTATATAGGGTCTGTCTCTCTCCTGTATCTATACAGGGCTGTATCTGCACCGGTAAGCTACGCCATAGCAGCTGCCCGGCGTTGGACCATGGTGGTCTGCCCCGCAGCTGCTAGGGCTGGCAGAGGGAGAGGGGAGGGAGCGGGCAGGGTAAGGGCTGGCAGGACGGGGAGCAGCACCAGCCACAGCTTGCACCGGCTGGGGGGGAGTGGGAAGCTGCGCCCCAGCAGTGCTGGTTCATGCACGCAGCAGAGAGAAATAGCTCCTGCTTCCAGCTCTCCGCTCTGCCTGGCTCCCAGGAGCCGCTGCTCTAACGTAAAGGACGGCTGAACCGTGTGTGCAATGGCTGTCAAACCACTCCACCTCACCTCTCATTACATTGCATTAAACCCGGGTGCATGCTGGGCGAGCTTAATATCCAGCCTTTAAGCTTGGGGGAGGTGGCGATGTGGGGCTTTGTAGCACAACAGACCCCAGCACCAGATGCCTGCGCTGGGAACAGGGTGGGAAACAAGGAGACATGCTGTGATCCAGCTGAGTAATAAAAAGATGACTGCAAGCTGCAGAAAGGAGAAGCTGACTTCATTTATCTCTTAACAGGGCATAGGCCAACCAGGCCAGCAATTACTTATTTAACTGTAGGATAGGAAAACATAATATTAAAGTGTCATGACGTGCGCATCATCTAAACCCACATAAAGAGCTAATATTAATTATCTGCTGAACTTGCAACATACACGTTACAGCAATCCCGAGCGGGCTGGGTGGGGTCAGTTGTTGTGATGTCTCACTGCCTGCGACAGCCGGTGCTCCGCACTGCGCCCGCTGCCCGGCGCATGGTGTCACTCGGGCATCACGGAGCCGCGCGCCGTTCGCCCGGATGAATTAGGAGCAGCTCCTGGAGCGCAGAGGTGGAAAGGCGGAGGCTGGAGGTAGCTTTTGGTTTTACTCGCCACCATTTTTCCCTCCTACACGGGATAAAATGTCGGTAGAGATCTACCTGCGCCAATGCCAAATTCTCTTGGGAAATAAGTGTTGCTGCTGATGGATCCCTTGGAGAAGGTGGGAGCTGATTTTGCAGAGAGAAGCAAATTTTGCTAACCAGAGCTGCTCTGTCCTGATGACTAATTAATTCTGTCTTCCACCCACACAACACGTACAGCTCGTAATGTGGAGGAGTCAGCCACAAGGGAAGAAAAAAAGACAACCTACTGTACAATTCAAACCCCTCCCTAAAATGATCCAAACCCATTCTTTGCCCAGAAGTGTTGGAAGCTGGATACTCGCTGTGGGAAGAGCAGCATCAAAGCACTCCTGGAGAACTGTATTCCCCTTGGTGCTGAGGATGAATGACGTTCTTCGGCTGGTGGAAGGCGGCTGGGGCAGCAGCAGTTAGCCCGGTGGGTGATGGTGACGGCGAGGACGAGGGGCTGCATGGTGGGGTGCAATCCCAGGAGGAGTCAGCCCTCAGAGCTCAGCATGGCATCCTCCTGGCACTGCCGCTTGCTCTTGTCGCTTGTGGGAGATTGCCAAGAAACAATGCTGAATAGCCGGGCGGCAACTCTCTTCCCTTGCCATCAGCTTTCTCATATAGCCTTGTCTCTGCTCAGACCCAGGAGCTGTTTATAGAACAGTTCAGGCTCTTCCAGAGGAAACAAAGTGTTGCCAAAGAGCAGGGGCTCTTCTGAAAGGAAGTGGAGTGCCTTTTGACTGGTATCAAAAGATGTTACAAGTCTTTCGTAGAGATTTAGTCTGTAATTTTAAGCGAGCACCTAGGACGTGAAAGGCTGCAGAGAGCAGACACCTTTCCCAGCTCCAGAAACAGAAGATACTTAGGTCTCACCTGGAAGAGGCATGGACCCAGTGCCATGAGAGAGGTGTCTTTGCTGCAGCTCCCTGTCCCCTGCTCAAACGTGGGAGCCAAAGGTGACCACGGCAGCACAAAGCCCACCCGAGAAGCAGGGAAGAGCCAAACAGTTTGCTGCCAAGCACATAGCAGTGTCTGAGACCACTGTCTTTAAACCACAACTCCCCTCCATCCGCACGTGAAGCAGCTGAGGAAGGAGTGTAGTGAAAACATCGCCTCTCAAATTAAAATCTGGTGCCATGAAAGAACAGCAGCTAGACACCCCAGGGGACATTTCCATCCAGCGGACGGCACGTCCAAGCCTGACCGATACCAACCGATGATTTAAATCAGCGCAGAACTGCATAAAGCCGTCATTCCTGTACCGGTGCTGCCTATAGAGGGGTGTCTCCCCTCCATGGCTCCCACACTTACCAGCACCAGTCCTGTGCACTGCCGGACCTGGAGGCAGTGCAGGTTTGAGCTATTTCAGGAGCAGACGCATGATCTTACTGAGGAATCGCTTGATCACATCCAGCCCTGCAGAAACACTGCACAGAAGATGTAGAGGCGATGACTCTGAACTGCAAGCTTTTCCACACTACTCCCTGGTTCCTTTGCTTCCCTTTTTTCTTGTACAGAAAAATCTTTTCCTCTTTTCCACACTGATGGAACAACTTTTCCGGCAGCCAGGTCCTCACTTCGGTTCTGCGTGCTCCCTGTTTAACATCTGTTAGTGTCATCATGAGATTTAGGATAATTTGTATGAAGGAGGCCCACCAGCCTTAGGGCTCCAGCTCATAAAAAAATAATGGGAAGCCAAAATGGGTCTAGTTTTGTGCAAAAGACACAGCCCTTGTCCCTGTCCCCCCTGCCTTTCCCCATGAGAGTACAGTGAAGTAGAAAAAGATGAAATTTGTATTCTTCTCAGCAACATCTGGCTGCAAGGGGACAATTTTATTATTGGGCCAACTGGGGGGCTCAGACAGACACATGGTTCCATCATCTTCCCATTTTAAATGCTGTTTGGTTTGACTTTGGTTGCGTCCCCCCACCAGTGTGCCATTGCAGACCTGTGGGCTTCCTGGATGTTTCACTCCAGATGGATCATTTCAGGGAAACGGCTTTGTCAGGTGAAAAGAATTAGGTCCGTGTTGCCATAACTTCCTTCCTTAGCAGGTATTTTCATACTGCTACCTGTCAGCCGGTGGGGCAGTGCACATTCGTGGGAAAACTGGGAGGTGTCATCAGTTAATGTTTAGTGATTTCGGTTCCGTAGTCTACAGCCACCCAGCTGCCCTGAACGCTGAAACAGAGCTAGCAGAAGGGTGGTTAGGGGACTCTCTTGCATCTCTGTTGTCTCCACAGGGGTTGTTTGGGGGTATAAAGCAGGGCAGACAAGGCCCAGAGATAGCTTTCATAGAAACATAGAATCACAGAATGGTTTGGGTTGGAAGGGACCTTCAAAGACTGCCATGGTGTTGTGGTAGGAGGGACACATGGGCAGGGACATCTTCAACTAGATCAGGTTCCTCAGAGCCCCATCCAACCTGACCCCGAATGTCTCCAGGGATGGAGCATCTAGCACCTCTCTGGGCAACCTGGGCCAGGGTTTCACCACCCTCATGGTGAAAATTTCTTCCTTCTATCTAGTCAAAATCTGCCCTCTTTTAGTTTAAAACCATTACCCCTGTCCTATCGCTACAGGCCCTACTAAAAATTCTGTTCACATCTTTCTTCTAAGCCCCCTTGAAGTACTGGAAGGCTGCAAGAAGGTCTCCCCGGAGCCTTCTCTTCTCCAGGCTGAACAACCCTAACTTTCTCAGCCTGTCCTCACAGCAGAGCTGTTCCAGCCCTCTGATCATTGCTGTGTCCCTCCTCTGGACCCGCTCCAACAGGTCCATGTCTTTCCCGTGCTGAGGGCTCCAGAGCTGGACACAGGACTCCAGGTGGGGTCTCACCAGAGCGGAGCAGAGGGGCAGAATCCCCTCCCTCAAGTGTAAAATGTTATAACTGAAATGTGGTTCTTTTGCTCCTCCCCAGGCCTTGTCATCCAGAAGCCCACCAGGCCCAGAGGAGAACAGCGCTGACCACCAGTGAGTACCTGTGCTTTTGTTATACCTTCAGAAGGGAAGAGGAGCTGGAAGGAAGGAAACATAAAGGGGAAGGCTATTCCTGCATGCCTCCCACTGTGCAAAAGAGAGGTGGGAATGGTGTCAAATTGTTTATAGCCCTAAATAGTTGTCCTCTACCTATTTGCCAATTAAAAAAAAAAAATCCAGGAGCTGCACTGCCAGAAAAGATCCAGGCTCCACCTCAGGTACAGTACAGAGTTTCATTCCTGGTCATGAGCAATGCAGAATTTAGGACGTCCACATGTCACACAGGCATCTTGAAGGAGCTTGTGAAAAGCTGGAGAGAAGTGCTTCAATGAGTTACTCAGGCCCTGATTCACCCACAGGTCATCTGTGGGCTCTGCAGTATGTAGAAGAGGAGAATAAGATCTCTTTGCTTCCCAGGAAGGAAAACCTCATGAGACACTACCATGTTAGAGACTTGAGCATCCCTCAGGGACAAGGGAATGGTGGGGACCTACTGCACTGCGTATCAAACAAGAGGAATTTGAGATCTTCCTTCCACAAGCAGACTGTGCCTGCACCAAGAGCGATGGGAACTGCTTGACACATGTTAAAGAAACGCAGAGGAAATGAAAAGGCATGAAAAACCATCTTAAAATACCATCTTCTTACGCTAAAGAGTGACTCTTTTCAACGCTAAGCTCTCTCTGACCGTCCTACTCTGCTCCTGCAGCACTCAAGAGCAGCCTCATCTGCCGACGCTGCCGTGGGGCTGTGCGACCTGCCAACGCCGAGCAGCGCTGGTAGATGTGACGTGGGAGCCCAGGCGCCAGCGTGCCCCCTCCCCTCCCTCCCAGCTGGCAGGGAGCTGGCCGGGTGAGGCTGCTGGTTTCGGGAGCGCTCGGAAAACACGCCTGTCCCCGGCTTTCCCAACAGCAAGGCTCGTACAGGCACCCTCACGGGGACCGACAACTGTCTTGGGGTCCCCAGCACCCTCGATGGGCTTTGGGCCACGATGACAATGGAGCAGTCCCCTCTGGGGGTGCACACCCCGCCCTGCCGCAGCCCCCCACCGAGCTCCCCAGCCCCAGGCTCTCACTGGCCCCTCTTGTCCCCTGCCAGGGCTTTCCTTCTCCCTCCTTCTTTGAAACACAAATGGAAGACTTGCGACAGCAGAAACTGGTTTCTGATCTGGCATGACGGCACAGGAGCTTATTTTTATGTAGACAACATTTACTATATACCCACTGCAGAGCCCCACAGCGCAACTCCCGTGTGAAGAGCCTGTACCGCCCATGATAAGCAGGGCTGCAGTTTCTGCTGGCAAGAACGGCATGCAAACACTTTTTTGGAAGTGGGCCAGCACCCAGCAAAACTGCATTTTGAAGAAATCGCATCAAACCCCAGAAACAGTGGTTGATGTGCGTAGGTGTCTCGTCGTTCACATTTCTGCGGCTAGAATTATTCTAGATAAACACTCACGTTACAGGCAGCAAAAATCAGCCTTGTCTTGATAGAGTTGCTGACTGAAGAAATTCCCGTAAAGCCAATTAAAGAAGAAATAAATGTCAAACAAGAACAAAAACAACTAGATATCGAGACTTAATACTCTGCCAAGAGAGCAGTCACGCGAGACAGATGCTGTAGGCGTGCACCTCCTGTTCTGCAAACACACCAGTGCGGCACCACGGGAGCATCCAAACCAGGCCCTAATAAATACCTTCGATGTGCATGGGAACACAGCTGGATGTATTCCTGGTCGTGCTGTGTTACCTCTCCCTTCCCGCCGCAGTTCTTTTGGGAACCACTCTCCAGCATCTGGCAGTGCACGGGTGGGATGACACAGCCCGGGAACGCTGTAATGATCTTATAATTGCTGCCAAGGCTCATGTCACTGGCAGAGTTACTGGCGCGTTGTTTTGACCCATTTTTCAGCGGCAAGGTCTTGCAGAAAGCATCGTAATGATTAACCCTGGACTTTCCCATCCTCAGCAAAACGATAAAAAACACTGGCCTAGATTCACCCCAGCCTAATTTTCTGTCGCTTAACTTGGGCTTCTACCTCGCAGCGTGTCACCCCAGCCCCTCCTCAGGGACGCTGTCACCAGAGCCCGCAGGCAGCTCTCCCCCGCACCAGGCAGCTGCCTGACACCAGGGACCTGGCACTGCCGGCCATCCCCACCACTGGCATCTTGCTCAAAGGTGCTTTTGCTCAGTTTTTCTCTAATTATGCCCTTTGCATTTCTTTCTCCTCATTGCATAGTTCATCGTCTTCCCATTAAAAAAAAAAAAGAATTCCTCCTTCCCTTAATAATCTTTAAACACAGAAAGGCCTTTAGCTGAACTGGAGCACATTTCTTGCTTTCGTCTCTCCCAAATTGCTTTGCTCTAGACCCTTACATCACTTTTATTGCTGCTTCCTAAACTCCCTCCTAGCTGTTAATAACTTTTTAGTGATGAGATACCCAGAAGTCTGCACAGTAATCTTGATGGAGTCGCATTGGCCTTTCTTTCTTTGCTGTCCTGCCATGCAGCAAATTCCCCTCTCGCAGGCCTTTCTAGCCGCTCCTTCCCTCTCAGCACTGCTCCTTTCCAGGTTTCTCAACATCTGGGGTTTGAAAATTTTTCCCCTGGACGTACTGACCGGTTCCTTTCTGAAGCGGGAAGTCCAGTGGCCCTCAGCTGGGCTCGGCGCGGTCGCAAGCCCCGGCC
>NW_010562014.1:869-2602 GCF_000687285.1 Phaethon lepturus | reverse complement strand
AAGACTTAGTTGCTGTTGTAAGGACGGGTGTTGCGGGGAGCCGGCTCCCGTTCCCAGCCAGGACACACATCCACGGGGACTGAGACTCTCCTTCCTCGCAGAGGACTTGCCGCTCTCGAGCACGGACCCCTCAGCCATCTGAAATGGGGACACTATAAAATCCCAACTTTAATATCTCCCTGCTCTGTGCCAATTGCAATCTTTTTTTTTTGAGCCGTCTGAGAGTTACCATTTTCAGGCACCGATCGACCTGCCCTCCTTGGTTTGCCCCTTGGCTTTGCTCTGGGGGTGTCGGTATATGTTCTCCGTGGCTATTTTGTGCTCGCCGTGCCGCGGGCAGCCCAGTTCATGGCAGGCTGGGTCTGTAGGCACGTGTGCCCTCCAGAGAAAAACGACTTTCTGGAAGACAGAACTGTAGGCAGAAGTGAAAGAGCCTTTTCCATTGGTGGTGCCAAGCCTCTTTGCTGAATTTCTTCTCGCCCTTCCCTGTTTTACGCCTTGGCCGTTCAGCACGCGCTTGTGAAACCCGTCAGGGTAATTGCAGAACTCGTCTGCAGAGAGCAAGCCTTGATTTATGGGGGCTTGAGTGGTTTGGTTTCATTTTATGATTATCAACAAGGGACACATATAAGCAAATTATTTCAACAGCTGAATATTCTGTATATTTACAGGACTGACTTGCTGTAAGAAGAAAGAATGCAAAATACAGCGATTATGCAGATTGTGCTGAAAATGGGGCTGGGATGGTTCAGGCGGACCCGAGTGTGAGCCGGCCCTTGGTGCTGCCAAAGCAAAGGCAAAATGCTTACAGACAAAACCGGCCTTGTAGGTGCATTATAAAATATTCACTGAGATGAGTAAAAAGAACAAACCTCCCCACCCCCTCGGTCACGGCCAGCGTTTGTGCACTGCATTTTGCCTTAGCTCCGCCGGGAGCCCTTTCCGAGCGCAGCATCCCGGGTGGGTGTTTCATTCCCCCCGGTGCCCAGGGCAGCTCCCTGTCCGGGTTTGCCCGATATCTGCTCCAGTTTCGGGAGCGGGACGGCTGCGAGCTGCAGGCGTGCGAGGCTGTGGCCGTGCCGGACGGGCCGGCTGGTGTGACACGCTCCGGACAGCGGTGCCAAACTCTCCTTTGAATTCCATTTAAAAAAAAAAATAAAAATACAGAGTCTTGTGTAAAATCTCAGCCTCCGCTCAGGGTTAGGAGTGCTGGATGAACTGTCACGACATGGTAGTGTACACAAAAACGTAAGTGCAACAAATGGAAATTCCTTTTTAACTTGGCCGAGTAAACCCTACAGAAGTACGCGGTTAATGCAACGTTCCTCCAGAGCAGCAAGAGCCTTTGCCTTCCCCCCGCGAGGGACACAGCTGTGGTCCTCAGGCCGCTGTGGTTTTAGGAGTCACCGGCGGTGCAGAAAGGCCAATGTTTTTATGGTTTGTAGGCGGCCGGTGGCAAGCATGTGGATCCAACGGCGTGGGCTCCACACACCGTCCTCGTGAGAACGTGCAGACGACGGCACCCAGCACCCACGTACCCGACTGCTGGACGCGTCTCCTGGAGCTCCGGGAGAGCGGAGATGCCGCTGGGGACGGCTCTTCCCTCTGCTCCGGTCTGGTGCATTTCAGGACTCAGATTTCAGAATCCAAGTTTCTGCTCCCCTGAAGTCACCAGAAGTGCGAGGGACGGCGGACGTGGAGTCCTTCGTGCAGGGAGCCGTCCTGCAGAGCAC
>NW_010562014.1:0-396 GCF_000687285.1 Phaethon lepturus | reverse complement strand
AGAAGCCAGCAGAAGTCCGGGGGACGCCGGACGTGGAGTCCTTCGTGCAGGGAGCCGTCCTGCAGAGACCTCGCCGATGGGTCCGTGGCCGATGTGCCTGAGGTGGAGCTTAAATTCATTTAGCTCAGCTTAAATGAAGAAAAATCCCCAAACTTCGCTCTCTCATAGGCTCTCAAATAGGCTGAGTTTACATACACGGCCTTTATTTTCTGAAGCGCCCGTCCGGTGCCTCCCGGCGCGGGGAGGCGCGTTCCGTACCGGTCACTCTGACTCCACTGTCAATTTTACCGTCGCTGTTTCAGGCTTCTCATCCGTGTCAGGTCAGGCTGCGTGCTGCGGGCCTTTTTCTTCGAATGACAAAGTCCAGTATTTTGAAACAGAGTCTCTGTTCCCGCG
>NW_010562013.1:375-975 GCF_000687285.1 Phaethon lepturus | reverse complement strand
GGGACCGGCACCCCGGGACCGGCATCCCGCTGAGTCTTGCTTTCCAGGCAGCGAAGGTACTTAGGCTGCATTAGGGAATGATCACATACTATGAATGCCAAAACTAATTTTTAAATCAAAACCGCTTGGGAGCTATACAAAGCCTAGAACCACATCTAAACCAGCTTCAAGTTGATTGCCTGCTGAGACGCTGAGCACGAGCCAGTCCTCAACCTTGAGTGATCCGTTTAAAGCCAGATATACTTAACCAGGATTCGTCTGGCAAAAACTCCTGGAACTATTGATCCTTGAGAAAAAGCAGTCAAGGGAAATGAAACTGTCCTGGTTATTGCCTTACCGTGTTCTCTATCAATCAGAACTGCAAAACTTCAGCAGCAGAAGCAAGGACAGGCCAATCACTCCAGCCTGGAGCAGATCTCCCTCGGTGGTGGCTGAGTAGAGGACTCCCGTTCCGCCAGGCAGGCAGGACCTGTACATACGGCGTTACCTCCGGGTTTTTAGGATGGTAATATTTCCTAGAGCACGGTGGACCAGAAACTGCATTTCTGTAGCGCGCACCACAGCGGGATTGAAAACTGCTTCGAGCAGCATCAAAACCAG
>NW_010562013.1:0-316 GCF_000687285.1 Phaethon lepturus | reverse complement strand
CACAGAACCCAGTTGTCCCAAGGAGCCAGGGGAAGATGTTCCCTGCCTCGCTCATCAGCCCGTGCTGCGACGTTTCAGTGCCGAACGCTCTGAGGCTGAGCCTGAGCTTGGACCTATTGTGTTTGCGGAGCAGAGCCGTGCGGGGGGTACAAACCCCTGCGGGACCCCGGGGAACTGGTGTCGGCACCGGGGGCTGGAGGAGGAAGCCAAGAGATTTCAAGACATTTCGGGGAAAAGACTCTCTTGAAATTCCAGCCTTGCTCGCTAAGCAAGACCTCAGGGGTCGGATCCTGCTCTTGGTCACGCTGCTGCAAAA
>NW_010562012.1:0-1314 GCF_000687285.1 Phaethon lepturus | reverse complement strand
CCGCCGGGATCCTCTCCCTGGCCCCGCCACCTCCTGCGCCGAGGGCTTGCCGGGAGCCGAGCCGGGGCCGCGGCGGTCAGTCCCCTTCCCACGAAGGCGGATTGCCTGGACTTCCAGGCAAGGTAACGTGGTGGATTAATTAGATAGTTAAGTGCTAATAGCAATTGAGAAGAGATGTACTTGCTGTATGCCCCTAAGTTTGAATTTATTAAAACTCCTTTCTGTATGGCCTATTAATTTTTGATGACTTTAGATAAATTGCGCTCAGCCTGAAATAAATTAAAATAAGTGCATATAAATCATTTACTATTCTTGGCTTCTGCAAAACAAATTTCCATTTCAGCTTTTGTTGTCCTTCTTTTATTACATGTATTCTGCCGGAGCACATCGTTTGTTATTGTGATGAAAATGTTTTATCTCCTTGAGATTCCCTGGTTTTGTCGTTGAAGTGTCAAGGCTGCTGTAGACATGGTGCATCTTGTATCGTTTCAGTGGCTAATTTGACCACATCCGTTTTGATTTACCAGTTAGCAGGCCAGAGCTAAATACTAAATAGGTAGTCTTTCACGAGAGAGATCTACGGTTTGTACCCGGTGTTTCTTGACATTAAATCAAACTTTAGAACTTAAAATCCAGATTATGTTTTATGACTCACATCCACAAGTAACGTTCAGGCAAGTGTAGAGGCAACCCTAATAAATGCCCTTCTGGTTTTAGATCGTTTAATTTACTATATGTTTATGTAAGAGTACAGTGACTAAGAAAAGAATTGGCCTCAGTTAATCCTGCAACAATTGCAAGATATTATTACTAGCATAATAAATGTCCATCTGGAGTAAATAATTGTTAGTTTACTTTTCATTTAAATTTGTGGGGCAGTGGAAGAAATGAGTTATTTTTACAGCACTTGATAAAACCTGTGAACGGTTTAGGCTTGGAAATCTGCTTATGATTAACCCCCCCGACTTCACTTCGGTACGTGGTGCTGATGGCCGCCCGCTCCGACAGTGCCGTCCGCTCGGCTGTCGATCCCCCCGGTCAGGCTGCGGGTGTGTTGGCGAGCAGGCGGGGTGGCTTGGCTGCAGCCCCCCGCAGCCGGGGCCCCCGGGCTCCTGCAATAAGCAATCGCACTTGCAGAGCAGATGCAGTTTGTGCCAGACCTGGGGCTTGAATCGGCGACTCGATGCCTTCATGCACGCTCCTGCCTTCACCGCAGGGCGCTCCGTGCTTGCAGACTCCGGCGCTCGGTCGGTGCTGGGATGGGGCTGCTGGCATCTGCCCCCTCCCTGGGGGGCTGCGGCGTGGTGCCCTCCT
>NW_010562011.1:1353-2975 GCF_000687285.1 Phaethon lepturus | reverse complement strand
AGGCCATGAGCACCCACCCCGGCCCCCATCAGGGCCCCATCACCAGAGCCTCACCACACACCTTCACACTGGTGCCATCCAGACGTGCAGAACCGACACTACCCAGCTTCTCATCCAGCCAGAAGATCCTCCAAGTGGGGAGGTCGAGGGCCAGTGCTGTGGGCCAGCCCAGCCCCTGGGCCAGGAGCACATGCTCCCGGCTCCCATCCATGGTGGCCTCCATCAGCCGTGGGTGGCTCCCCACCTCTGACCAGTACAGCAGCCTGGTGGGAAGAGAGGTGCTGGTCCACAGATCTGCCACAGCCCAGTACCAGGGCAGCTCAGAGGAGCAACATGGAGCTTCCCATCCCCATCAGGGATGCCCCGACAGCTCCACCCAGGGCAGGGGGCAGGTGCTCCTCCTTCCCCAGTTGCACAGCCCCAACAGCACCCAGGTGAGGCCATCCCAACTCTTCCCCAGCCTGTTGCCTGCCCCCGTGGAGGAAAATGGGGCAGGGATTGCAAGGAGGTCCTTGCAATGTCCTCTTGTCCCAGTCTTACCCTGCCAGAGGCTGGAGCACCAGAGAGTGGGGCTGGTCCAGGTCTCCATCCATCACCACAGTGTACTCTGGTATCCCTCGCCAGGCAGCCCCCAGGCGAGTGGCCAGCACCTGCCCTGCTGCCCCATCTGTCCAGTACAGGTTCCTCCCGAGCCAGTCCACTGCTATACAGTCTGACCTCACGCCTGCAACATGCCCAAGAGCCAGCACCCATGAGGTGACAGCTGCATGGCCCTCTGGCACAATGCTCCCAGCCCAGGTCCCTCCATCCTAGGAGCTCCTGGGACCCCACTGCAACCTGGAGATCGCACAGCCACAGAGAGGCCAGCCCTGCTAACCCCATCCTGCCACAGCCCACCTTTCACCAGTGTGCCTTTCTTGCCCGGATCAAGGCCCTGCCAGCGAATGCTTTCTGTGGCCAGGTCCATCCAGAAGACTTTCCTCTCCATCAGGTCATAGTCAAGTGAGAAGATAACGCGCTCCTTGTCAGTGGCCAGCAGCACCTCCTCATGCCCACTCCGCAGGCCAAAGAAGAACACCTCTGACTGCACGGCCACCAGCAACATGGGCTCTGGTCCTGGGGCAACACAGAGCCGCCCAGACCCTGCTCAGCACAGGTGGCCCCACAGCCCTAGCACACACAGGCAGGGAACACAGCACTCTCAGGCATTGGAGCCTGCTGGGACTCTGCACAGCGTGTCCCCCAGCTAGTGCAGGTGGATCTAACGACTGGCCACAGGCTGGCAGCAGCAGCTCATGGATGAGCAGGTCCTCAGAGGTCATGTGGCAGAGGGGACAGGGCCATTCGTGGGACTTCAGGGCTCCCCATGGGCCGTAGGCACAGGGGACAGGTACCCACCTGCTCCTGGTGTACCCTAGAGTGCCAGGGACCCTTAGTGCTGCCTGGCTGTCCCAGAGCTTACCAGTGAGTTTGCAGACACGGCCATCAGGCTCCAGCAGGTAGCCAGGGAGACAGTCACAGCTGTAGGACCCTGGGGCATTGAGGCACGTCTGGCTGCAGGCTCCTTCGCCCTGCTCTGCGCACTCGTCTATGTCCATGCAAGACAGACCATCCTCAGCCAG
>NW_010562011.1:685-1303 GCF_000687285.1 Phaethon lepturus | reverse complement strand
AGGCTGTCAGGGCTCCCCCTCAGGGATACATGAGGCTCCCTTCTGCAGCTGGACCAGGGCGGCATGGCTGGGTTAAGCCCCTGGTCCAGAGTTCCCGGCACTCACAGGGCCCTGGGGCGAGGGGAAGCAGAGATGAGCACAGGATAGCTGGCAGGGCACAGAGCAGTTTCCGGCCTCATCCGAGCCATCCGCACAGTCCTGACGGCCATCGCACACCAGGGATGCATTCAGGCAGGTGCCCAGCCCACACGGGTACTCGTGACTCTGGCAGGGAGCAGGCTGGCCTGCAGGGACACGGGGAAGGCTGCCCTGAGCCTCGTCCACCAGCTTCTTCTGCTCAGCTGAGGCAGATTCAGCTGTTCCCACAGCGTGCTCAGGACTCACTACAGCCACATCCAGAGCTGTGCCTGTAGCCTGGCTTCAGGCTATCCTAATCCCAAGGCCAGCAGCCCTGCAGGGCCAACAGCTACCCGGGGCTTGGAGCCGCCACAGATGCTGGGAAGAGTCAACCAGCACACAGGGCCTTTCACCTTGGCACAGACACGTCCCCACCTCCTGTGCTGGGCACCCATCAGCCACTCCGGGTGAGACACAGAGGGGATAAAAGCAGGGTGTTGC
>NW_010562011.1:0-242 GCF_000687285.1 Phaethon lepturus | reverse complement strand
GCCCCTCACACACAGCCGCCAGACATCAGGGATGCACTCGTGGCCACGGGAGCAGCCCCACTGCTGGTCCCCACACTGCCCTTCCTCCCAGGGACAGCCCTGCAAGAGCAGAGTGTGAAGAGTGCCACCAGCCCTCTCGGGAGCGAGCGGGGACAGGCTGTGTCCCTGCCACCCCACCCACCTGCTCATCTGTGCCGTCCCCGCAGTCAGCGGCACCGTCGCAGCGCCAGGCCTCTGGCACG
>NW_010562010.1:12464-17408 GCF_000687285.1 Phaethon lepturus | reverse complement strand
TATATATATATATATACATATATATATAAAAATATATATATATTCTTTACTTTTTTTGTATCAGTACCAAGGCTCGCACACAGGGTCTGCTGCTAAGTTGCGAACCACACAGTAAAAGGAGCTATGTATTTGTCATGTTTAGAAAGCGTTAACCGCAAAAGGCTGTTTGTTTCTTTCCTCCTCTTCTTCCTTTTTTCTTTTTTTTTTCTTTCCAATTGTAAATAAATAATGTTATGTATCAGTGTGCCTGAACCTTGCATACCCTTCTGATATTTCCCACAAGCTCTCAGAGAGGCTAACTGTGATGACACTTTGGTACAATGTAGACGTCTATTTGGTGGCTCCTATTAAGATGCATCAGTGTAAAATGTTACTGTATTCATTGTTTCATTGTAATTGTGTATTGTGAAAAATATACCTTTGGAAGGCATGGGGATTCTAGTACCACAAAAACTGTGTTGTATATAATGTATAGATTTTAAATGGAGATAATGAGCATCTGTGAATAATGAAATGTCTTTTGATAATCTTGAATGGCAGATAACCTAATAGCCTGCATACCAGAAGATATCTGTGATTGTTCTATTACTTGAATAGTCCTGCAGTCCTTTTTTTAATGTTTACAATTACCCAGTTTTAGAAGAGAGACTTTAATGCCATTGCCTGGTTACTTGTTTTATGCTGTAATCTAGTTTATTTTATGTAAAATGTATATCGAATGCTTTCATTTTTATACCTGCCTTAAATAATTTGGCAATCAGAATAATGAAAAAAAGTTGGTTTTGTACTTTCTTGGTGTCTATGGGCCACTTTGAAAGATGTGTCGTAGGTGTAGATAGCAGAGGCTGCAGCTACCACACCGCTACCACTCTGTGTGCCCGGAGGTTCTCCCTGGGGCTCAGTTACTGGTGTGTACCTGCAGCCATCCTGTGCCTCCCCGCTGGGCCTGTGGCGTTGTCCTCTCTCAGCGGGCGATGTGGGGCCCAAGCCAGATGGCAGTGGACCTCTTTCAGTTGGCCCTGATAGGCTCAAAAAGGCCCGTAGCAACACCTTGGATGGTATTAGCGGAACTTAATTCTCTAATACCTGTTTTAGAGCAGCTCTGTGTGCTATAAATTGTAGGCAAATTTTTTCTATTATATCTGTATTGCGCCCCCCCTCCCAAAATGAATAGAGGCCTAAAAAACAGAGGACCTGTCGACTAAAAAACAAAAAAAGTCCTTTGCTGTGCTTAACCTGCATTACCACAAAATAAATATTTTATGTGGGTATACTACCTGTTTTGTTACAGTGCGGTTAACATAGTGCACCGTAATATGAAATCACTAATCATGACATCAAAAAAAATCAGATTTACTGGTCAGGTTTTTGAGGTTTTAACTTTTGTCCTTTCCTGCATATCCCAGTTATATTGATTGTCAAAACTGTTTTTTAAAGTTTTACTGTTCTTTTTGTTTTTGTGTTTGTTTTTTTTTTGACAGGGTGAATTACTGCAAGTTAAAGCTTGTTCTCGAAGTCGGTTCCATTTCTTCTACCTTGTGAATACTTAATACAGAAGGATGAATTAAAGATTCCCAACAGACAAGCACACTTGGACTTTTTATATTACTATGATGAATCTGCCATTAATATTGCTATAATTGTTTTATTTTTATAGGCATAAAATCAGTTCCCTTAGTGACTAGTTATAAGGTTTATTGATTTTTACTACACATCATTCATCTGTGGCTTACTCTTATTGTCTTGTTCTGAACACATTCAGAAGTCTCACAGTGGTGACATACTACAAATTAGCCTCATAAAAAATGGGAAGGAAGGGGTGTTTTCTTTGGGGATATTGTGAATGCAGGGCTCTTGAAATAATAAATGCCTTATTACTTCTCTAGTAAAGGCTCAGATGGTTTTTGTATTGAAATGTACCATTGATTTTCTTTTCAGCCTAAACCGTTAATGCTTCTGCAGCAAAACACATCTTATAAATTCACACTATTGGTGGTTTTGATTTAACGTGGTTTAAGATGGAGTGCTGTAAGTAGCTGGAATGAATTACTCTGATTGATACAGAGTAAGCAACAGTTAAAATTGTAATTAATGTTACAGCTTTATTATGTCCTTGAAGTCTGTAAGAGGGGCTAACATCCATTGCCATTTATTGTCTTCCTCTACATAAGGTTATTGTCTTCCCTCTATCTGTAGAGCTTTCCTTTTGGTTTAACACTTGCCATGCTGACCTCCTTAAAGGCTGTGCAACAGTCAGCATGACTGCCTGGTTCAGCACTCCCCAAAGCCAAAAGGTATCCACCCAGATGTCTGAGCATTGACATGCAGCTGCTGCGGTCATTCCACCACTGGGTGAGCATCCAAAGGATGAGCAGACAGAAACAGTAATACAAGGAAGACCATTTACAAACCTGAGAACTAAGAGCTGCAGAGGCTGGTCACTGGAAAGGGGCAGCTGAAGCAGCATCATACCGATATATTTGCACTCCGTTTTCCAGAGGAAGGGCTTGTACTTTTTTGTTACCTCCAGCTGACACCTCTACCACTCTGCTCTTCAAGCAGCAGCAATCAGTGATGCTGCTCCTGTGTTTCATCTGGATGTTGCTGAATGTCTTGCAAAGGTGAAGCAGGGCTTATGTATTGCACTTATTTCTTTGAGTTTCTAGCCTGTCATTGGAATGCAGCTAGAGAAATGAAATGTCTGTCAGTGAGAGCCCATCACACAGACCCAAAAAACCCAGCCAGGAAGCTGCCTGTGGTGCTTGCACTGGGAAAAATAAGGTGTCAACAGAGAAGGGGTTGGGGTTTTTTTGAGCAACCATGGAGCTCTAGAGGCTGAAACAGGACAGAGGTCTAACTGACTGAGCTGGCTACCAGGGCTAGGCTAGAGCTGGTGAAAATGGTGGCTGAAAGAAACATTTCTCCAGTTTTGTAATTTTAGATTCCCTGGTGGCCTTATTAGGGAACACCTGAGAACTCACGGAGCTAATTCTGTGCTGTGCCATCCCCTCTGCTTCTGAATGGCACATTGTTTGGGCTTAGCCATTGAGTCATTAGTTGCACTTGTCACTCTGGCAAGTGCGGGCAGGACAAGTGCTGCCGAAGGACATGAACACCTGAATCCATCCTAAAACACACCAGGGATTGTTGATAGCACAAAACTGGCATAAGCAAAGAACACCACCGTGCCCTTCTGCAGGTCTGCACCCTGGCTCTTCTCAGGGAACCAGTGAAAGAGTCAAGCAAGGACTCTAGTTCGTATTTCCTTCTGGAATCACAGTGTTGTCACTATCTTTATCACAGCTGACAAATGTACTGTCCCCGTCTTTCTGCCTCAGAATCTCACTCTAATG
Source organism: Phaethon lepturus (assembly GCF_000687285.1). Lineage (NCBI taxonomy): Eukaryota > Metazoa > Chordata > Aves > Phaethontiformes > Phaethontidae > Phaethon > Phaethon lepturus. The sequence goes on along the minus strand of NW_010562010.1, from coordinate 14,055 downwards.
TTTGCTTGCCACACTCTCTGACTCTGCCTTCTCTCCTCTCTCTACCCCACTTGCCCATTTCATAAGCCCTCTTACATCCATTTGATATCATCAAAGCTCAGTCTATTTGCAGAGCTGAAAACCTTCTGCATACATTTGTGATCTCAGCTCTTGATTAGTTCTCTCTCTCTTTCGTGTTATCACACTCCCTCCTTTGACCTGTGTTTTTTTCCTGTATCTTATGCTGTGTTAATGTATCCTGTCTCTCTTCAGCCTAAAGTGTTTGGGACAGAGAACATGTATCACTTCAAATTCATACAGCATAGTTCATATTTATAGCTCCCTCTGAATAATAGCTGTAGCATCTCGTAGATGATAGCGCAAGACACCTTGAGTAGCTAGAGCAGACCATAATTAACAAGGAGCTTAAGATAACTGACAGAAATCATTACAGTTTAAAAAGGTATTGTGAAACCATCTAAAGCCTCAAAAATTGGGAATGATACCATGCCCACATAGGAAGTCTGAAGCTGTATCTCCTTGCATCACAGGGAACTGGGGACGTACAGTCATTGCATAATGAACCAGCTTTGTTCTGCTTTCGAAAGAGAGCTGTGTTTTCTTAATTTGTCTCAATTTTAGCCCTTTACCTAGCTTTCTGTACTAAACATTCTGTAGCATTACAGAACTACAGTTCTCCTTGATACAGATTTTTTTCATAGCTCAGTATTTCTTAAGTTCTCATAGCTTCAGCCTTGTCTGTAAGATTTTTTGAGGGATATTCAGCAACAAATACTGGTACCAAGAAATGCAAGAGGTTTTCATTCAGGAGAGGAGATACCAGCTGAAGTTACGCATGTTGCAGTGGTGGGAAGGTAGACACCACTGAAATCCTCACGCTGGCTGTTAGTCATTTTTATGCAGCATATGCTAAATAGTGCTTTCAACCTCAGTAGCAACTCTGAAACTTCTTGTCTGGACTGATAAATTAGAAAACTTAAGGATTTAGCAAAGGTAATTATTACTTGCAGCCTGACATTATTTATCACGCAGAAAACTTGTTATTCTCCACCGTAATACTGTAGAGAAGTGCTCTGGGGACTTTGAAAGCAGGTTTTGTTCTAGACAAATGAACTCCTGCAGACCAAGCTGTTACCTATAATTCAGTTCCCATACCCTCATAGTCATTTCAACAGCGTTCTGCAGTCATTTTGGATGGTATAATGGTGTATATTAATTACACGATTTACGTCATTTGAGTTAGTGCTTACTACTGCTCAGAGCGTAATGCTACAGGATTTCTTCATGAAACTGAACAGTGCAGCAATGCCTGCTAAAAAAAAGCTGAATCAGGAAGCAAAGATTCTCTGAAAGCCTGTTTAAACCCTTAATACCAGAGACTAATTTTAAAGCATAGGTCTTGACAGGTAGACTGCAATTCTCTTAATTGTTTTCAGGGCCCTGAGGGCACTACCAAGCCTTGCTGGCCCTGCCTAGCCTCCCCTTACCCCTGCTCAGGGGTCCAGGACCCCATTTCAGGTCAGCCTGTGGCTGTCCATCCCTGCCCCAGGGCCACCTGGTGCCCTGGGCTGGGGCTGTACCCCGCTTGGCT
>NW_010562010.1:0-12433 GCF_000687285.1 Phaethon lepturus | reverse complement strand
TCTCCCCCTGGCTGGGGGGGGTGGGATGGGCCCAGCCAGCCCCCGGAGACCCCAGCCCTGACCGTGCTCTCACGGCTGTGAACAAGGATGTGCAGTTTCTGCTCTTGCAGGACTTGGGTTTAGGCTGTTTCTAATAGAATGATATGCAGCGCGTGGGCTTCGGTAAGACCCTTCCTAATATTTTCTTAATTAGGCAAATGAAAGATGAAGGAGGAATTTTGTCCTTATATATTTCGAATCGAACTCTTACAGAATAGTGGAAATGAGATGCGGAATGAAAAGCCTCAGAGTTTTCTGACTGAAGGACCTCCTGCATAGTTAACAGGCTGCCATGAAAAAACAGCCCTTTTTTTCCTTAATTTTTTTCCCTTTTTCCTCAATTGTATAAACTTGTTTTTGAGAGCCCAAGTGACACTAGAAATGACTCGAGGCGAGAGGGGAGTTTTTTCCTCTCCAATGTGGGTGACTGAAAGGGACAAGATTTGCAATTAGCTTTAAAAGGAGCTGGCCCTTAATACATGTGCTCAGACTAGGCACCCTCCGTACACAGAACGTACTTGATGAGCTCCCCGCTCAGCGGTGGTCAGCTCTGCTGGCTGCTTCAGAAACGTGACTCTGCCTCCTTCCTTTGGGGCTCTGTGTTCCCCAGAAGAGACTGGGAGGAACCAGGTCAAGGGCTAGACCGACCGCAGTGACAGTTGAAGTTTCTGCTTTTCCATTGCTTACATATGCCAGAGCGAGGCTTTTGTAATCTCCTTTTGTCCGCACCTTTCCTCAGCTCCGTCACTAAGTCAGTTTAAGTGTTTGCAGTGATGAACCTCATCAAGCTACTGATTTTTAAGCAGAGCTCCAGACAGGAAAGGTCATTAAAATGTCAATGACACAATATGTCTCCACATGCCTTACATTGGAACGTAACAATTTAATACCAAGCTTTGCTGCAAGTATCTGCTGTGCTAATTCATGATCTTCCTACTTGGAAGGAAGCTGGCTTCCTTTAACAGAGAATTTGCCAAATCCTCAGTCTCTGTAAATGGCTTGTGGCTTTGTTGAAACCAGCTGACCACTTTCCCTTTTATCTGCCAAAAGTCTGTCCTCAGTTTTGGAGTCACATCCCTAAAGAGCCAAGGTGCAGAAGAAACTACTATAGAAAGAAAACACTGAAAATAGCAGGACAAAGTCCGCTGTTTTTTATGCTAGAGCACCTCTCATTAGGCTTAGGTGTGTCCTGCTTCTGCAACTTAGGCAAGGATTTGGTCCCTTGAGGCAGAGCAGTAACTGCTATTCGCTATAGCTCTTTACTTCTTCCTTGAGTACAGGCACATGTAAGTCTCTCTCAGCTGCTCATGTACTCACTCTCTCCTTTGTCAGAGGGGCACACATAAATGCTAGATGCATGATTTAATATTAATTTGCTTAGGGTTTTTTTTGTAGCCCGTTGGCAATAAAATAGCTCTTTAAGGGAGGTACTAGTGACTGCTCAGCTTTGGAGTTTTATCTCTGCACCTGACACTAGGTCACAAGCTTTGAAAACCTGTCCTGCTTGTAAAAAGATTAATTCTCCAAAGTTGTGGATGCACTAGAATTCTCTTTATAAAGAAGAATAGCATGTATATGCCAGTGTATGGGCCCGGCAAATCACCGAAGACGTATACAGAAAGGGGAGGGAAGGATTAAAGCTGGCCCTGATGGGTAGGGAGGACAGGAGGCTTTGACAGAAAAGTGACCTGGCTGAAAACTTTTCATCCTGCTCTAAAGACTCCAGTGCTGAGCTCTGTACTGAAATACAGGGATTTGGAGAGTTATGGGTCCAGCAAGGTCACCCAAGTAGCACGGGGAACAGTGCCGTAAGCCACTGAGCAAGCGCAGGTGAGTCCCCAAACACTGATACTGCGGACCGCAACGGCTCCGAGTTAAAGAAAGCTCTGGCACCCGACAGGCAGATCTTCGTTATGCAGTTAGCATGGAGCAAATGCCCTCAGAGCACTTGGGTGCTTGCTACAGGCTGACATGCCGCTGGCTTACGAGCTGCCGGCTCCGTATGCTCTGCTTCCTTCAGCGGCACGGCTCTGCAGCGTCCAGAGACGTCTGCGATCCAAAGAGAGTTATCGTGTTACGTCTGAGAAACTTACGGAAGATGAGACAGGATAAAGCATGAGGCAGCCTAAAAAGGTCAAGCATGGCCTTGACAGCTTTGTCTTTCGAAGGCACTACGGCTTCGTGCAACTCCCCGACCCCAAGGGAACAAGGTTTCGCTTGCTTCCGACTGCTGTACTCCGAGAACCAGGCTTTTCTGCCTGCCATGTGACAACGGGAGTAGAGAGGAGTCTCTCTTTTATAGAGGAAGAACTTTATCGCAGAGTAGAAAATTATCAGCCAGGAGACCGTATGTGGCAACCCTGAAGTGTGTGTCTCCACCTACGCTTCCTCTCATGGCCTTTGGTCCTGTTCTCTTTCATTGTTTTTTGTCATTAAGTAGATCGATTCGTAACGTTCTTTTGGGGCCCGTTAAATGGCAGCATTAGATTACTAGCCACCAGTACAAAGGACCCGTATCTCCTCATTAATTGGCTGATACATCTTTAAGAAGCCATCTTGAGTATTTTTCTCTGCAAGAAGGATATTTCCATCACGGGACATGATAGTTTTGTCCTTAATAGATGCTTTTCTTTTGGCCTCTATGTTTTCAGACATTAGCACTTCAGCATGCGGCTTAGATGAGGTCTCAGCTGAATCTTCAGGATGCAGTATTTCATACGTTCTTAAGTTCAAAACTGGTACTAGACTTTCACGTTAAGTGCCACATATTTTTAGTAATGTTTTGGGTTTTGGTTTTGGTTTATTTTTCCCCCCTTAAATCTTGTTCACTGGGAAGGCAAAAATAAGCTTCCAGGAATTCAACTTTGACAGTTGTTTTTTTTTCTATTTCTTTGAAAGGACAAAATTCATTCACAGGTCATGCAGATTCTTGGCAGCATCTGTTAGCAGATCCAAAGTAAAACAAGTTTCAAAACAAGTCACCGATTTCATGGACACAACATGTATCAGTAATACGATTACCCCTCTAAATCACACTAAAGCTCGTTTGACTAGTGTACAATGATCAGTAGGATGAGAACTGAAAACCTCTTGATGTGAAATCTGTAAAGAAAACACATGACACTGGTTTCAGAGGAAGGTTTTATCAGGGTAGGTAATAGCAGTGAGGGATGCAGACCATTTCCCCACCTCCCTTTCACACCCCCCACCCCCCTTTTTAGATTATTCTTTGCTGCTGGCTTGCTTCTGATATTTACCATCCATTAATCCCTGGTGATAGCATCAAGGTCGGATGCTCTGCTTGAATCAACAGTTGAATTACCCCTATCTTCTGACACCATCAAAAGCAAATTGCTAGCTAATCACCAAGGAAAAGAGACTTGAAGATCAACAAGTAGTTCTGTGAGCAGTGCAGCTAATAAAGTCCTGTTTTCAGTGGCTTTCTTGCCTGTTTAGACTCCCAGATGTTAAAAAAAATGTGAACTGCTTAAATTTTTCCTGAATGAGGCCACTAACAGGCTGTCTCTCCTTTGACTGCTTACCAATACTTGTGAAATTCTGGAGTGTCATTGGAGTATGTAGTTTAATTGCAACTGGTCAACCGGCTCAAATGTTAACGTGCAAGGGAGAGGTTATATGCATGGTGTGGTCACAGGAGCTGCAAATGAGAGCTGTGCGAGGGTCTTCCCTGCGTGGCCTTTTGTGTGTATCCTGAGCAGGCAAAAACCTTAAAGGAGGCAGTGAGCAAAACGGCATCTTTCTCCCTCACAAAGATGGGGAGTGTTCAGGGCCAGGCTGGACCCTCCCTGTGAAACTATCAGTCTCTTGCACCATGCTCTGCACCACAAGTAAGATGCAGAATATCTCTGGCATCAGAGCTGTTGCAAAGAAAATAAACTGGTTTATAATTTATTCATTTTTAGGGTAAAGCCGTGAACAAGGGAAACTGAAATAAGCCTAGGTCATGGCTCTTGACTCCTAAATGCATCAGTAATCGCAAGACTGTATAACTTGGAAATAGTCCATCTTATTTACATTATATGTACAGCTAAATAGCTGTAGGCTTAATGTGTCCCTATTATATAAACACAGGCAAAAAAGGAGCCTGGATTTAAGAAAAGCTATGGCCATAGTCTTTTTTTTAATGCTTTTGAGCGCCACCAAACAACGGTGAATTTTTCTACTGTTTAATAATAGGCTAGTTAAGATACAGAAAAGAACAAAGAGTTATTTTTGAAAGCTCTGGGTAGTAACAACATAATGGTTTCATTATCTAAAGTTCAGTCACAACAAGGACAAAAAAAAATCCCTCTTGTGTATGCTGAAGAGCTTTTCAGTTTTGAAAAAAAATCAATACCATATTCACACTAATGTTTGCTTGCATAAAATATTGACTGTAGTCACACTGGCGGTTTTACATAAAGACTTAAAAGCAATCTTGATCGTCTGAAAGGTTCTAATTGTTTTTCCCCTTTCCTGAAAGAGTAATGAAAGGACAACTAAAAAGCAGAACTATATAGTTATTTTATAACTGGCACTAACAAATTTCACCAATTACAGAGTCCATTCTGTAAGCAATGAATGTGTGGCTCCCAATTAATCTAGTGTACCTCCAGGCAAGGTCTAAATCAGCTGGATACAGCTAAAGCAATTTGCACACAGCTAAAAGCAAATTGGAAAATAAGTGTTCCACGCTACTGCCTATCTTTCCAAGCCAAATACACAATCAGTATTCTGGCAGCAGCACTCTGTCATGTTATTTGCAGCTATCAATTTTAATTATAACAATTATTGATTAGTTGGGAAAGTGAATAATCTAATGTTCAAATGAGGTTGGCGTGGCTGCTGGGGATCCTTTCTTCCCTTTCATGCACATGTACACTTAATGCTGGGAAATAGCAAGCAAAGAGCATACCTGCACCACAGTGCTGAGCTCAGATAAATATCACTGAAGTTGCAGCGGTGATTTTTGTTTGTTTGTGTGTTTACAACAAGCATCCAGTTTTAGGATTCACCAGGCTGCTCTATAGAAAGGCCAATATGAATTGGATTAGGGTGTGAGGACTCAGTTAAGGAACATAGGCCAATACTTTCAAACTTGGGCACCTGAAGTCAGACTCCTGTTTTCTTAGTTAACCACCCAAATGAATGAGCTGTTCTCTTATGGGGAGAGTGCTCCCGTTGCCCATTGACACCAGCTATTTTGCTAACCTATTTACTTTTAGACTCAAGCTGTTTCTTCTTGTAGAACAATGCTTCTCTTGGAACAGAGAAAAAGGAAATATCCAAGCCTAGCTGCACTAACAAGAGTTTTATGTGTTTCAGCTAAATAAATAGCTGGGGGAAGAGTACATCCTGACTTGAGCAGGGTTAGAGACACAAAGACTGAACATGAACTTTCTGAATCCAAGTTTTCGGTAGGGACTCATCTCCACGGCTATCAAATGGCCTTTGTAGTGTTGCTGAAGACATGCTGTTTCGGCTTGAAGTAAACATTCGGCTAATGATTGTTGTACCCCGAAGAAGCCCTTCAAGTGTGCTGCCGAGGCTGGGAGAGCTACAGGAGAGCTTCCTCCGGATCTTCTGCTCCTGCGCGCTATGGCACAGAGCTGCCCCACGGCTGCGCCGACCCCGACGGGGGAGACTGGAGGCACAGCCGCACCGCCTGGCTGGCTACTTCTCAGGCGGGCATGATATTTTTCTAAAAAAAGGTAAAGGGGGGCAGCTGGGGGTAACAACATCCTAAAGCTCTGAGCTGCCACTGGGGTCAGATGAGCAGGATCCGACCCAGGATGACAACATTACCTGTTTACCAGCATTTGCGTTTAAAGCGGTGTACTAAGTACAGAGGACAAAAAAAAAAATTTTGTGCAGTTTTGCAAATAACGGCCACTGGATAACTGGCATAGTAGCTGGTGCATTGCACTGTTGCTCGGAAACTGTGGGTGGATGTGAAACTGGGAAGGTCAGCTGCTGCAATTAGTTATTATGAGAGAATAATTTCAAAGACCTGCACAAGGATTTAGCTATGCAAACTCCCACTGTCTTGGCAAAGCCTGGGACAGCTAATCATCTGCTTTGAAAATGTGAGTGAATGCGTCTTTGAATTGGACAAGAAGATCTCTCTTGCCTAATCAGGAGCCAAAAACCGGTGCTTACAGTGCCTCATACTGCAATGGCAAAAAACAAAAAGGAAAAAAATAGCAAAGACATGGCAATGAATCCTGAATGTGCCAAACATGGGAATGCCTGTGTCTGATAACAAAACTGCTCTCTGAGAGAAAAAAATAGTGGAACGCGTACATGCGAGTTCATCTGGTGATCAGATACACCTTCGGCACATGTGCACACACAGTGAGCATAATGCTGTTGTCTGACATGCCTCCTGCTCTGTCTTTTGCCTTTCTGAGCTCTTTTGTTTGGAGTTTAAATTATTTTACCCTGTCCACCAAAGCTTCCAGCCTGCTCAGCTCGATGCTGAGCAAACAAGCTTACAGACAGAGACCCGTCCCCGACATTTTTCTTCTTCCTTTCTTTCTGTTTTGTTGTGTTGGGGAAAAAAACCCCCACATATAACAATTTCCTGTTTAATAGTATTTACCACCATAGTATTGCTGTAATAGAGAACCATGAAAAGTTATAGACTGCAGTCCTTTAATCTGGCATATAACAGCATGATTTGTATTTTGTTAGACCATAAATTGATAATCTCACAGGTTCTCTATTATTTAAAACACAGTATTAATATTAAAATTGCTGTGCCTGTCCGTAACTTTGGGATCAGAAATGTACCTCAAGGGATCCCGCTCCATCTGCAATAAGTGCTTTTCACTTCAGATTAATATATTTTCATTTGCCCTGTCAGCCTATGCAGATGGAGAAGGCCTCAAACCACACGGGGTCAAGTAGGAGTCCAATTAGGCAAAGTTATTTTTAAGTTCTGGAGGGCACAGGGCCAGCACGCTAGGGAGATTTAAGCACCTAAAGATGTAGATAGGTGTCTTATGTCTTTTCAGAAATGCTATTGCACTGCAATCAAGGGGAGTTAGGCATCTGGCAACTATCTTGTGAAACACATTTTGAGAATTCCTGCAAAGAACCTGAATGCTCTTGGAAATCCAGCTGCTCTTGCCAAGGTTCAGGCCACCAGTGGTTTCACTTTCCCACTCCTGCCATCTCAGGTTTGCTGAGATTTAGTTTCATGGCCAAGATTCATACAGCATCCTCTGGATGTGCTTACATTGCTCAGGAAGACACACATACATTGCCCAGTCCCAGGAGTTCAAAGCACTGAGGAATCATCAGGAGGCAGGAAAGCCAAAAGCCATGGGTGAACCAGATGTAGTCAGGCATGATGTGGGGATCTACACACTCAACACTCTTCTCTGTACTCTGGGTAAAGGAAGGTCAAAGACCTTCTAGCTAGCTCAGTCGCCAGTAGTGGCCACACGCAAATGTTCAGAGAACAAGATTAGGGAACAAATCAATGCTATTACTCTCCCATCGTCTGACAATTTTCAGCCAGGGGGTTTTCTGTTGTGGTTTTTCTATGCAATAAATTACAAACTTTTTTTTCCCAAAGTGCTTGTTGAGCCTCCTCTTGAATTCAGCATAAACTTTTTGTATCCACAATGCTCTCCTTTGCCAAGGAGTTTCCCACATGCATTGTCCAACTGCATAAAGACCCTCTGTGTGTCCTGGATGCAGTCCCTCTTACCTTTATTTCATGACTCTGGATTCTTGTACTGGAAGTAAAGCAACCAATTTCTTCCCGAGTCATCTTCCCCCTATACCTCTTGTGATTTTATAGACTTTAGCATATTCCACCTTAAGTCACCTTTTTTAACACTAAAGGCTTCCAGCCTATTTTTTTTTTTTTTCCTTTTTTCTATATGGAACCTATTAATCATCCCTGTCATTCTTCTCTGAACCTTTTATATTTCTAATATATCTAATAGATCCTTTATACTTGTAGAGACTCATATCTATCTTTCCACTGTAGAACAGCCCACTTATTCCTACCTTTAACTTTCTGGATTTTAGCCAGATATTTTTCCTATATGTTTTTTTATGCTGGTGAGTTTCTTTAAAAGGCATCTTGAAGGTCCCTGTCAAAAGCCTTTTGGAAAGGCAAGTAGACAATATCATAGGGGCAATCTTGTTGAATCATCCTTTTCCATATGCTCATTGATCCCTGAGTGTTAAGAAGTTTGTAAAGTCAGGACTTCCCTTGCCAGAAAAGGTATACAGAAGCCAAGCCTGGAGGTGCATTTTGTGTTTGTATCCAGCATGAAAGGGAAGCCGAGTCACTTAGAGTTATGGGCACTTTGACATTTTAATCTAGTTCTGTGCATTGTCTTGAGATTTTACACAGACTGAGAGTAGGGCAGATGACACAAAGTCTTTAGGAGACTTTTCAGGAGACAACTTAGGAAGATGAGAAACATGTACCCTCAGCCATATTTTATTAAATTCACCTCCTTGTTTTGCTCTTAGAATCACAGAATAATTTCTGCTGGAAGAGACCTGTGGAGGTCTGTAGTCCAACAGCCAGCTCAAAGAAGTTTTGATTAGATGAAGTAGCTCAGGGCTGTGTCCACTTTGTTTTTAAATATCTTCAAGGATGGAAATCACACACCTCTCCAGGCCTCTGTTCCAGTATTTCACCAGCTTCATGGTGAAAATTACCTTTGTTATACTTAGTTGACATTTCCCATGTTCCAGCTTGTATCTTTTGTCTTTTCACCTACCCCTGTCTAGCTTTGGGAAGGGGTAGCTTCATTTTTTCTACATCCTTCCATTAGGTAGCTGTAGACAGCAGTCAAATCTCCCTTCAGCCTTCCTTTCTCAAGACAGAACAAACCCAGTTCTTTTTAGCCAAAAAGAGGTGATGCATTTGTTTGACATCATCAGCATGTTACAGTTCTTGTTCTTAGTAAGGAACGGGGCAGGGCCAAGGTATGAGTGTTAGCTACATGGAGTTGGAAGAAATCCTTAAGAAGTTTTTTAATTAGGTTGCTCAAAAATAGGCAGTTAGGTCTAAAGGATTGCACGAGAAGTCAGTGGCTCATAATTCCTGAAGCGTTGGCTGAATGGTGTAATATGTGCTGTACGTACAAGGGCAGAGAGTGTGTGCGCTACAGAGTTCAATCCTAATAGAATAATGACCCCAGAGGAGGCCATCAAAAGCTAGTAAAAATTAAAGTAATTTCAGGATGCTCTAGCTTAGCCTGAAGATATTTCAATACCACGATCCATCAGAGTGGATCTGCAAAGACCAGCTGAGGTTTTAACTGCTGGTTTGCCTACTTGAGGTCTTACAGCCTCCAGCAGCTGTGACTTACTCTTGGTATTCCTCTGGTTCCCAGGAGAAGGGATGGGGCTTTACATCAGGGAGGCAGAGAGAGCCTTCACCACGGCGCTGGATGTTTGCTTCTCTGTCTGACAGCATGTTAGATATTACACCACACAGTTCTCCTCTGCCATTTTGCTATTTCACATATATAAGCCTACCAGGAGTAAAGTGGGAAGGTGTGATGAGTGTTTTCAGTCTACTGGTGATACACAGATTCATCTCTCAGTCGCTCCACAGGGCACACTGAAGTACATTTCCCAGAGTTAGAGTATGGTATAAGGTAGATAAAGGCAAATCGGCAGAAGTCAGTCTGGAGAACAGAAAAAAAATCTCTCCAGAGCAGCTGCTTTCATAAAATTCCTGCTATTTTGATAAGAAATACAGTTGGCAGCTCGCATGAGACTCTGACCACAGCAAATCCAACACTGACTCTCTGCTTAGATTGCGATCCAGATCTGAAATCTAAAACATTCAGAGCCAAGAATTTTAATCCAGGCTGTGTGTCCTCACATCTACAGTCCTGAAATTTATTGCGAATCTCTATCATGTACCAAAAGTGTATTTAGTGAGCGTCAGATGAGGAGCAGTGCTGCAGACGGCAGACCACGCTCCAGCTTTTCTGGCAGACAGATTCGTGACACCGGCTCAGAGCCCAGTGCTAACTCCAGGCAACACGGTCTGCCTGAACATATATTGATACGTATAGCAGGAAAAGTGGGCGACTTTGGCATACAGTTCAGTGGCCTTTACACCTGTAGGTGCTATCACCCTCTTTTGGCTTGTCCACAAATTCATCTTAGCTGCCATAGGAGTTTGGTCAGGCTCTTGTGCAGGCAAGTGCACAGAGCTAAGTACCCACAAATGTCCTTTAAAAGTGTATTAGTATGAATTGCATGCATGTGTGGGGAAGAAACAGTTCTGCCTAAAGGGACCAACTAGAACCTGATCCATTAAATATTTCCAGTCTGCTGGAATAGGACAGATGAGACAAAGTCTTTAGGAGACTTTTCAGGAGACAACTTAGGAAGATTGAATATAGTATTTTTTCCAAACTGCTTAACACTTTGCACATGCCTTTGTTCTTATGTATTTCAGAGACAAAAATAAGACTCTGGTGTAATTGTTCATCTTGGCTTTCAGAGACAACAGATTTTGCTAAATTCTGATTTTGCTAAAATGCAAAACAGTATCAAGCAAATCTGGACAATGTGGAAAAAAAAAAAAAAAGAGCAGCCAAGGCTGTCCTTGACAACATTACTGCTGAACGTGACCTAACCTGACTAATGCATCCATTTCACAAGAATTTAAGTCTCTTACGGTGGGCTTGTAATATGATAGAGCACGAGTAAGGTGTCTTCTGAAAAGAGGAGAAAACTGTATCTGATGCAAACTTTAAATGGATCAAGGCTCATTTAAAATCTTATAGTTAGGCCTAATTTCACAGTAAAGCGTATTTCTTTCCCTTTCTGTTTTTCTTATTTCTAATGTGTAACGTATTGTATGTAAGCCTACTTTTAAAATTTTATATGTATAGATATGTGTGTGTGTATACATGCACATAGATATGTAAAATTACCTTACGGGTTTTCAAACAGTTAAATACATGTTATATTTTCGAGGGCATAAGTAAAATAACTTGTTAACTTCTCTGTAAGTGCGGAAGCCTGATTAAAGGCTGTTTTTGGAATAAAAATTTTGAAAATTTGAGGCTCCTTCGCAGCAGTCTCATCAGCATATGCAGAGACTGCGGGTGTAGAAGTGGCGAGCTCTGCTCTGCTGCTGCCGGTGGGTCCAGGCTGCACCCCAGCACCGGCTGACGCCTGGCACACACGGCACCGAGAGCCTCTGGGGCCGGGAGCGGGCAGCACACGCCGCTTCAGAGGTGGCTCTTCGGCTGCTTGAAGGACATCTTACAGCTTGCGGGGTGTGCGGTGGGTTCCCCTCGTTCGCCGCTATTTCTAATTCATTTTAAAAGATTTTAATATCTGTAAGATAACTTACAGCCTTCCAGCACATCTTTAGCCAACACTCCAGCAAGGTCCTGTCACTTTCCTTCCCCCAGCAGCATCACTCAGTCTGGGGCAGTGCCAGCCAAGGGTGGGCTTTGGGACAGCAGGGATGGGATTTTCTTTGCATGCACAGCAGTCTCCTTTTGGGAACTTTGTCTCCCACCTCCCAGCCATCTGCTCCTCAAGTCCATTGAGTGTATGAATCTGCTAATGCAGTGCACATTTGGAGAAGGGAGAAGCTGCCACGACCAGTGAGATGCAAGGGGATGATAAAAATGTTATGGTGGCCAAGTGTATTTCGTTGTTCTGACTCTTTTTTTGCTACTTCAGCTCCATTCCCCTCTCAGCAGGTGAATTGTACAAATTTACATTCACCGTGTCAGAGATGTTGACCTCCCTAATTAATTCCGATCCACAGTGATGTCAAGGGTATAGAGGTAATTTGGCCCAATGGATCAAATGCAGAGTAAAAACCCATGCTATTCCCACAGAAATTAATGGAATTTGTTTTCACTTAAAGCAGGGCTGACTGCGGTTCAATGACACTGAATTTCACAGATTTGCATTGATTTGCTAATGAGAAATTTACACCATCATTTACTTGCCTCTAAATTTGACCCTTTCACTTCAGCTTGAATTGATGATTACTGTGGGAACAGAAGAAACTGGATTCACTTCTCTGGAGTGAACATAATTCAGTGAGCAAACTATAAAAGAATTTGAGGGCAAAGTAATCCGAGGATTAAAAAAAGCCACTGAACAAACAGCAGCAGAAAGTCTGTCTGTCTAATAGCTTGTCACTGTGACTAGTGTGTGGTCACCAGCACCCCTAAATGCCGGGGAGCTGCCCTCCGTTAAAATTTAATGTGCTATCGATGAGGGCTGGGCGTACACAAATCCAATTTTAAGAAGCCCCTGAGAGGTGGTCTAAAATCCAGCCCGCTTCCCCTGGCTCCGCTGGGCGTGTGGACAGCCGGGGGCTGGTCTGCGGGGGTCTCGGCGGGAGCGGAGCGGTGGGCTCGGGGACGCC
>NW_010562009.1:375-1959 GCF_000687285.1 Phaethon lepturus | reverse complement strand
CCTTCGCAGTGCGAAAGCCGGAGCTTTAGCGCAGGTCAAACCTGCCCTGGGGGTTTTCCGTCAGCGTTCAGCGCCGGACAGGCGCAGATCACACCATGGCTGGCTGCCACTGATGCTGGGGGGCCTGAGCCCCTCTTCTGAGCCGGAGAGCTCAGGCTCAGACCCTCATGCTGACTTCGGGAACACAGCTGGCTGTGCTTCGCCCCGCTGCAGGCCGTGCCCTCCCCTCCTGGGACTCGGCGTCCCTGCTAGTGGCAAATCTCCTCTTTGCCTTTGGTGCCAGGAAAACCTGCCCTTGGGCCCTGCTTGGGCGAGCAGCTCCAGAGCCACCTCCTCCAGAGGCTTCCTCCCAGTCATTTCGCTGGCAGAGCGAGGCGTGCACCGTGGCAGGTCAGGTAGCTGTGGGGCTGTCCCCAAAGCCTGTCCAAACGCCGTGGCTTGCAACGGGATTTGGAGCCTCAACGGGGAAATGAGCTTCCGTGGCGTTGACCAACAAACCTAGAGCAGACTGCATCTCTTCACACCTTCCATTTCAGGCTGAAGGAAACCTCTGAGGGCAAAACCAAAGCCAGACACAGTGTGGTGATCGACTCTGCTGTGAAGAGGGACGTGAAATAACCTAGGAAGACCCCATGTGTAAGTCACCCCCTCAATGCCCGCCATGCTAGCTGTCCCTGTGTGGCATCTCTGAGGATCCTTCCACAGCAGCAGCTCAACACAATTTTCAGAGTGGCGAAGCGGTTGCGAAAGACAGTTTGGGAAAAATAAAAGCCCAGTTGGAAATTTAACTACCAGTATCTGTGACGCCGAGCCGAAGGCTCATGCCAGGCAATTGGCAAGAATAAGTCCTGTCTGCTCCGTCATGACAGCGATGGGGACCTCAGCTGGTTTCACTCCCAAGGCATGACGCCAGTCGTCTTGAATGATACCCAGTTTCCACGTGTCTTTGCTCATGTTTGCAGACTTTTGAGAGTTGCATAATTTCCCCTTCCGCTGTAGTGCTAGAGAGGGTGGACACCAGCTCTGTTCCCAGCCCCAGGGTCAGATTGCTCAGTCTTTGAAGATATTTCCTTGGAGTCCTTGATCCTGAATTTCTTGGCCTCTTTGAAGTTTCCCCTTGATGTCAGTGTGTATCTGGGTGACTCAGTTCCCTCCCTCTCCAAGCGAGATCAGATCTTGTTTGCCGACTTTGTCTTACAGCCCCCTGCTCAGATAACTGCCAGATACGTGGTCTTGGACCACTGAGTCCAAGGACTCTGAATTTCTGGAGGACTCTGCATGTTCCAGCATCGTCTCGTTCCTTCTTGTTGGTAGCACATTTACCTGGCACAGGGGTCTTTGAAGCATCCATGATTTCTGGAGGTGAAATCCTGCAGCCCAGTTTCATAGGTCCCAGGATTCCCACCAGCCTCGAAAACAATGAGTTTTACCCTCATTTGCTCCCAGTTTTGCTGTGTGGGGCAGAAATGAGGCTGAAAGAGTCGAAACACCTCCCCCAGTTTCTTAAGAAAAGTCCCTTCGACTTTTTTTTCCTCCTTCAGAAATTTCTCCTTTGCTCACATCTTTTCTGGAGAACTTTTCCAG
>NW_010562009.1:0-334 GCF_000687285.1 Phaethon lepturus | reverse complement strand
GGAATCAGCTTTGAACGCTTCACGCTGCCCAAGGCTTGCGCGAGCCATGCGTTGGGCTTTGATGTCCAACCTGCAGCCGTGCAGCCGTACAGCAGACCTCACTGCCATGCGGGGCCAGATTCAGACACAGAATAGTGGGGAGGTGCCCTTATCCGACATCCATTGATTTAGGCCTTTAATGTGGGAAGGAATTTGCTGCAGGTCACAGAAAGCCAGTGGATAAAACCAGGATCCTCGCTGTGTCCCAGCCCTGCAGCGCCAGTGTCTTGGGCACATTTTTCACCAACGTAGATATTCACGCAGTTCTGGCCGGGGAAACTGGCCCCTCACCCTC
>NW_010562008.1:12467-33979 GCF_000687285.1 Phaethon lepturus | reverse complement strand
CGGTGTAGGCGGTTCTGTGCGCAGGTGTCGGCGCTCATCAGCGGGCAGCCGTGAAAGCGGAGCGATAGCTGAGCGTTGCAGGGCGAGGGCTCTGTGCTCAGCTGAGGCTTATGTATCCGCGTACGCTTGCTTAAGCCATTTCCTTGCTTAATGTGCGTAGGTAAATTTTTACGCCTTTTTTAGAAAAAGGTGAGATAGATATTGTATTACCCACTCTTGAATGACAGGAGGGATTCAGTTGCAAATAATCCCTTTAGTAAATGTGTGCTTAATATAAAGTGTTAATTAAAAGCGAGTCTTAGTCTATAACGTGTGAACTGAACTGGTTTCTGATGTTCCCGTTTTGCTCTAGATCTTCGAAACACCATCAAGACTTGGTTACTAAGGGGATGGATTGTTGACGATACCGCTTTGCTGGGCTGTACCCGCAGGCATGGCTGGAGGTGGCAGCCCCGCTCCCTAGCTGCCGGCTAGTGCTGCTCTCTGTCCCACCATGTGACCTGGCACACCTGCACAGCAAACTGCTTCCTCTTCCGAAGGTAAATACCACAATTGTTTTTTTCCCCAGTGTGTGTATGTATGAGGAAATGTATGGTTTTGCCTTACCTAGATTTCCCTTTTGCGTTTCTTGTTATGCTGAATAACAGAAGCAATTACTGCCTTTCCTTTTATATAGTTAGTTCAAGTGTTTGTGCTTTTCCAGTATTCTGTTGAGTTTTTCAGACTAGCAGGATCTGAGATGACTGTATTTCTGCTTAGTGAAGAACTTTTGTTTTTAGAGGAAGCAATCTGTGGTGAGAATTTTATGATGCTTTCAAACTGTAATAATAACAATAATGAAGACAGGAAAGTTCTACATAAATATCCTTTGCTTTTGACAACAGGGATTTGTTGACCTATAAATTTTAGCAGCAGATTAAGAAAAAAAGCTAATTAAATTTTTGTACTCATTAGACCTAGATTCCATAGATACCAGTAAAATAATATAATGAACTTTAGCACTGTAGTTCTGGAAAGTAGGCGTTAAGTGTGGATGAGGGTGGGGTTTTTTTTGTATGTAAAGTGAATGTTCACATGTTGTTTCGTAGTTTGCAAACTATGTAATTTGATTTCTTTTTGGTGCTTTACTCTTAATATTTGCCATTTAGCAGGCATTTTTTTGTAATGTTCATTTAATGCTTTAATCTGTATTTTTTTGTTTAATTGCATGCGCTTCTGTGATCTAAGAACACCCAAGAACACATGCATGTACACTGCTAATGAATTAGATAAATCCTGAAACTCATCACACTTGAAAACTAGGTACTATTGTGGCTGAAAGGAAATATTTTGCTGCTTTCAGTCTTTGGACTTCTGTTAATTCTTTCTTCTTTCCATCCAAAGAATGAGCACATGTCGATGGTGTACGCCTAGTGGTTCTGACACCACTGAGTTCCTGAAGAGCTATGCTTCTAAACGGTTGTCCCCGGAAGATCTTGAAGGATCCAATGATGATCTCTGTTACTGCCTGGAGTGTGTGGTTGAATACCACAAAGCAAGGGAAAAATTGCCAAGGTTGCATGAGGTAATTAAGAGACTTGGCTCCTGCCCATTACTGAGTGAGAGGACTCAGAACTGAAGGAAAACTTCAGAAGGGGCTTCTGTGGTCCAGCCTTGGTATTGGGGGGAGTTTTGTGCAGGGGTTGTGTTCTATTGTTTTTTGCAAATAGAGTATGTTGCTTTTTAACTGTCTGCTTTTTTTTTAATGTTGATTTGCAAAGAGCTGATCATAAAACAAGAGGGTCCTCTTGTTTTGCATATATTCAAATTAGCAAGAACTAAAACAGTAGTGGGAAGTTGCTGACTAGACATTATAGCTCGAACTTCATGCTATGATGGTTTGACAGCTGAAAGAAAGAACACCTGCCAAACAAACTAACAGCTCTATTTCTTTAATGTATTTTCTTCCTTCTTCTGGCTTCTGTTCAGCTTTGGGTTTGTTCCTCTTTTTGCTTTCATTTCTCATTCACAGTTTTCTACTATGCTTGAATTTCAGAGGTCTGATCTTGCAAGCTTGTGAGA
Organism: Phaethon lepturus; assembly: GCF_000687285.1. NCBI lineage: Eukaryota > Metazoa > Chordata > Aves > Phaethontiformes > Phaethontidae > Phaethon > Phaethon lepturus. The sequence goes on along the minus strand of NW_010562008.1, from coordinate 31,918 downwards.
TTGTGCGATTAAAACAATCAAAAAAGTTTAGAAACTTTATTATAAGCCATTTATAATTCTCCCTTATTAGTATCCAGTTCTGTATTTTGAAAAGCTTTTTTTCCCTTACGTGTATATGTATGTAAAATGAATATTTGTAGCCAATTGATCATGATACAGATGGTTGTTCTTTAGTCAGCTAGATTTCTCTGGAGAGCAATCCCATCTAAGTATAGACTGGAAATATGTGGAGTGACTGGACTGCTGAAAGTTCCTTTCTGTGTCTATTAACTGTAGGAAATAACCTTGGTTTCTAACTGAGGTTTGGAGCAGTTACTTTAGATGAATATTGTTATGTGAGCCAAATCCCCTACAAATATTCAGCAAGTCGATCAGTCTGTTGGCATTGTTTACATTCACTCCCACTAATACTTCGCAAGATATGTGAGAAGGCAAGATTTTAAAATTGCTTTTCCCATCTTCCTAAATACAGTGGTTTTTTGTACTGTGCACTTTTTTATACTGGCCAATGGAACAAAATTTTGTGAGTAACCTGTGGCTTGAAATATTATTGAAACAGTTTATGAATATTTAACAGAATTACAAAAATATTTCTGGTTCGAACGTCACTCTCTTAAAAATTGCTCTATAATCTTAACTCTGAAGTGAGAGTTCTGTTATTTGCACTATCTGAATGCCATGTCAAAACTTTATTGTTGCACACCACGCTTGGAAAGAAACTTTTCAAAATGAAATTGTAAGTTTTGAAAGTCTAGTTAAGGTTTCTGCATGTGATGATAAATGTCCTTAATCACTTTCTTCACAAATGCACTTTGATAAGTTGTTTTTCCCTACTGAACAGGTTTTGTGGGAGTTGGAAATTTCCCGTCTTGTGGCCCACATTGAGAAATCTATGCGTGAAGAATCTGGAGAAGATAATGAGTTGTTTATAGTGGATGAGAATGGAGAGACACAGCTGTCTGGTTATGTGGGCCCGGATTTTGAGAATAATCTGCGAGTGCCCCTTCTAGAAATACTGAAATACCCATATCTGCTGCTGCACGAGAAAGTCAGTATGTATCTTAAAGTATGCAGTTGGAAGGGAATGGTATTGTTTCTACTGAAGGAGCTGCAAATAAGTTAAACTTGAAGTACCCTTGTGTGTGTATATATATATAAAGAAAAATATTTATTTTGACACTAAATAGTGTGTTGGGGTTTTTTTGTAAGCATATAAATTAGTCCTTACTATATAACTATGTGTGTCCTTTCAGGTGAGCTCTGTGTAGAAGTGCTCTGTAGAATGGAACAGAGTCACAACTCCTTTCAGGTCTTTGAGAAATATCCAGGAATTTATCTCTTTTTGGTACACCCAAATGAAGCGGTAAGTTGCTTTTTCTGTTCCACTAAAACTTTGTTTTAAAAAGCATCAGAACAGATTCTTATTTTTAATGACAAGAATATGAAAATATGGCATTCAGAATTTTGTTTGATTTTCTTTATTTTTCTTTAACGGTATATATATAAAAATGAGATTTTGGTAGGAATGTAGTTGCCCTTGCTGAAGGAGAGCAAACTCTTCTTTTGCAGTAACTTCTAGAATCACTTCACTGTTTGCATTTAGTCAGCAGAAGTTATAGATGTTCAACCAAACTGTAAATTTATGCCGTTTACTCCCAAGTGGAGTTCTTCTCCAGTGGGCCAGGTTTTGTAATTTAGTGTATTAATCCCCTTCTCCTTCCCTGTTCTTTCTCCATCCCTAGAAGCTTTCACATTTTAGTAATATTCAGAACCTGAAAAATTGAAGAAGTGAGAATAGTGTAGTTACTTGCAAGAAGAGATGCTCAGCAGTGTAATTACTCTGAAGTGCCCTTTAATTGTCACTGGATTTTGTCATTACAAGGAGGAAATACTGTGTTTTAATGGACTTGTGTATTCTGTGGTGGGACAACTTAAAACTCTGCAGGTTTCTCCCTGCCGCCCCCCCCCCCCCGGGTCTGAATCCATATGGGATATTTTAAAGTTGAACAGTTGAACAGTCAGAGATCAAAAGATCATTTGAAAGTGATATGATATTTAGAAGTGTCAGCTGACCTTAGTATCATTCATGCTGGTGCACATAGCAGAGACTGCTGTCTTTTTGAATCCAATCTTTTAAGAAAGTAACACAGAAATTTTGGAGTCCTGGAAGTGTCTAGGTTGAAAGGGTTGAGAGGCTTTGCAATTGCAGTTGTTAGCAACGCTTCTAATTTTTTTTTTTTTTTTTGCTGGTTAAAAGGATTTGAGAGATTACAAAAAAGACCTGAGGGGTTTTTTTCTACATTGTTTTGAACATGATGTATTATCCAGTAAGAGGGCTGTTCCTTCAAACTACATATACACATCCTGGATGTGAAACTGGTATCGATAATAGGGAAGAGTACTGAAAAATAGTAATAATGCAGAGAACTTGGGAACAAACACTCTGCTGCAATTGGGAGGGCCTGTTGGAACAGTGGATCCTGGTTTCATGCACCATGTTAATCCTGAAGGGAGATTGAGTGCTTTCTTTGCATGATCTTAGAAATCACAGGACTTAAACACCACACAGGGACTTTTCTGTCTGTGTAAAGTGAATTTGGATGTGTAACTCTCGAAGGAGTACTGTAACTCAAGTGGGCCACTTGTTTATATCAGGAGAATGCGAGTTCATATCATTTCTCACCTCATTTGATGCAGCTTTGGTGAGTCAGGTTACATTTGCTGTGGCTGGTGGGCAGGTTGTGGCTGTAACCCTTTCGAAGACTGGCTTACTTAAACACCAATGTGGCATACAAAATTTCAAGTTGTCCTAAGAAACAGTAAGAGATTTAATAGTATTGTACCTTACACTTGCTCAAACTTTGAAGTTTTCTCAGTAGGTCAGAGAATGATTCCACCAAGGCAAGAAATGACAAGTGTCCTGTGCTGACAACGCAACTTGTTGTTATAATATACAATTATCTAACTGGTAAATATTGGTCAATAATGTTTAAACAGTATAAAGCAAGTACAAAATCAAATGCTGTCCCTTTGTCACATGAATCTGAAGAAGTTTTGTTTGTATATATTACCCTGAATTTTAACTTTGTTCTGAAGAAGTTTTGTTTGTATATATTACCCTGAATTTTAACTTTGTTACCAACTACTCATACCTATAGTAAGCTTGTTTCTAAGGTTATTTTGGAAAAAGACTAACTCTTGCTTGCAATTACGAGACCTTGCTTGAGTAAAAACGTAGTTTTGTCCCGTTTGTAGTAGCAGTGATTCCTGATCTTACAGCATTGTGATTTTTTTGTTCTTTTTATTGATCTATAATTTTTTTTGTTTTAATTCTTAGATTCGTCGATGGGCCATCCTAACAGCAAGGAATTTAGGAAAGGTTGACAGGGATGATTACTACGACTTACAGGAAGTGCTGACTTGCTTGTTCAAAGTTATTGAGTTGGGGCTTTTTGAGAGTCCAGATATTTACAGCTCTTCAATGATTGAAAAGGGTAAACTCATCCTTCTGCCGTCTCATTTATATGATACTGCCAACTACAAGAACTATTGGCTAGGTGAGTATTTATGATCAGAAATTAATTTGTGCATGTAGTCTCTCTCATGTTGTAAGCACTTCTTTCAAGTCAGAGCTCTACAATTTCCTAGGTGCTGTTTATTTTGGGGCATGTCAAATGGGAAAATCGAATGTTGCACAACTGCAGTAGTGAGTTTGTGTTTAATTAGTTGCTGCTGATCTCTGGTTAAGTGTTACACTGGTAATGGCATTTGGAAAATGATCCTTGATTTGGTGAAAATTAGAACAAATTTTTGCAAATAACACTGACAGGTTGCTGCTTTTTTTCTTGTAGGGATTTGTATGTTGCTAACGGTGCTGGAAGAACAAGCTATGGACTCCTTGTTACTGGGCCCAGACAAACAAAATGATTTCATGCAGTCTATACTTCACACCATGGAGAAAGAAGCAGCTGGTAACTCCTTTCAACAGCTGAGATCAAGACAGTTCATAGCCTATTTTTCATCTTTATCAAACTTCCTTGTCTGAGTAAATTTTTAGTAGTGTAATGCTGAGGTGATTTTTAACTGAGGCTGATTTATCTTCTGGAAGATGGCCAATATTGCACAATATTTGGGCAATACTGACAAATAGTGAAAAATGACATTTGAACAAACTTTTAAGTGGAGAATGGATGGCAGTGCTTTGCATAAGCCTGGCTTAGAGGTTTTGAGGATAAATCTATAATTTCTACAATATAATTTCCATTTAATGTACAGGTTGTATGGGAATGCGCATTTCATTGTGGCATGAAGTTTGAATTTTGAGTCCTAAAATAAAAGAAACACCTTCTTCTGAATTGCTGCAGCTTGCTTAAAATTTGACTCTTCCATCCGTCTGTTTGAAGGAACTCCTTTTGCAGCCGGGAATTTAGACTTTAGAATTTAGACTAGTAGCCCTTGGCCATTCTTGTAGGCCACATGCGATGGCATAGCCTGGGAATGGCACACGAGCTCAAGACCAGGGCGGCCTTTTAAGTGACTAGATCTTTATAAGCTTAGTATGTTTACTAAGGATAGAATGCTATCTTATATGAAGAAGGAAGAACACACTTGAAGGAAACGCCATTGCTTCTAGCTTAAACGTGAAGTATAAATTGTCATAGCTGTGTAAGTTGTACCCACTTCTTAGAACAGCACTGCAAAAACTGGTGTGGAAGAATCAGTTTCATAGAGTTAGGAAATGTTAGTAATAGTTATCCAGGTTCCTGTTGATTTAAGACTGTGTAAGGGGCAGTGTCTGTACAGATAAGCGATGTTGACTTTTTTCATCCTTTTTCTTTTTTCCGGGTCAAAAAGTATAGTTGCAACTTACTAGAATACGTTTCTATATATTAGTACGTAAGAAAAATCTGTGAAAACCAACTACTTTCAACTTCAGCTTAGTCTAAGAATGTACAGGACTCTTGCATTTCAACTCTCCCCAATATTACTGTTATGTTTCAGATGATTCTACTGACCCCTTCTGGCCAGCGCTTCATTGTTTCATGGTTATTTTGGATCAGCTCGGATCTAAAGTATGGGGTCAGCTTATTGATCCTGTCCAAGCCTTTCAAACCATTATCAACAGTGCGAGCTACAACAATGAGATAAAAAATATACGCAGTAGCTTTAAGAGGTCAGTTTTACTAAGAGACTAGAACAGTTTTTTGATTTTAATACCAGGTAGCGTAGTAGCTTCGTCTTGGTTTTCTTGTCAGTGCTGCCTTAGTTTGTGTTGGGGGAGGGAGATGACAAGTAAAAAAATCAGATGTTGCCAACTTCAAGCAATGAAAAGATGAAGTACGTCCCCTAAAATTGTGAGGTTCTTTCAAAAAACTTGTAAATATGCTATCTTTTCATAGGTATGTTTTATTGCTGACAAGTTCTAATATTCACATGGTCAGTATCTGAAAAGTGAAATCTGTGTCTTGGCCAGTTGGCTTTCTTGTAGTTTAAGTTAGTTGTGTGAAGTCTATAATGATTTGTATTTCTCTTTAGGACAAAATCTGAGCCGGAGTCAGACTACAATGATGACATGGTTACTTGCAGTCAGATTGTTTATAATTATAACACAGAAAAGCCTCAAAAGGTATTAAAAAAAATTGTATTTCTCTGTTCTTCTAACTCTGATCGCTGAATGACACTGTCAGTTTAAACCATCTATAAAATACGGAGGGGAAGATACTCGTGTTTCTACTAGTAACATTGTAAAGAAAAAATGTTAAATAATGTATGTCACTGTTGTGTGCCTTAATAGCAGGCAGTCAGGTGACGTCTTGTTTACCTGGTACTTTCAGGCTGTAAGAGGAAAGAAGAATGTGTTTGTGGATTAGGGACAGATGGTATTAAAGCCCAAGAATTGGTATCAGGATTGAAACAAACATTGGTACCTCGATGAAAACTCTGAATTCAATTTGAAAGAAAAGTTGCTGATTGAGTTCTTGTATTTTGCTTTTTGTTTCTCAGTATTATAAACTAATACATTGAGTATGGAGTGATGAGGTGTGCATTGATGAACTTTCAAATGTTAGACCGTGCTCCAAAATAGCACCATTTTTTTCTTGTTATAAAGCAGAAGAAACATTTGTGAGTGTGTTCTCTTGGTGTTGGTGTGTTGTATTTATGAAATGTTTTTTAAAGGCTTTAAATGTATATTTGATTATCTGAGGTTAAATTATGTCAGTGTAACATCTTTGGAGGATTTCACAGTGATTTTTAAAGGAAGTACTACTTTATACTTACTTCATAGGTTACATTTTAGGAAATGAGTTTGTCATACATGTGTTAGTTTGATCTTTATTTTTTGCATTTCTTTAGATTTAGATTTTGATTTATATTAGGATATAAGAGATGCTATAATTTAATCAACATATATTTGAGAGAAAGTAACTTTTATAGCTAGAAAACATTCTGGCAGATTGAACTGTGCAGATGTGCATAATGAGGATGATTTGTGGTGAATTTATTTTTCAGGATACTGGATGGAAGACTGCCATTTGTCCAGACTACTGCCCCAACATGTATGAAGATATGCAAACGCTGGCTAATGTGCTTCAGTCTGATATTGGCAGAGATATGCGTGTCCATAACAGCACGTTTCTGTGGTTCATCCCTTTTGTTCAGTCGCTTATGGATCTCAAGGACTTGGGTGTAGCGTATATAGTGGAGGTCATTCACTACCTCTGCTCGGAAATCAAAGATATTCTCAATGAGAGAATCCAGCAGTGTGACAAAATTTCAGAATTTTTTCTCCTGATCTTGGTGTCCATTATTGAACTACACAGAAATAAAAAGTGCCTGCATTTGCTATGGATTAGCTCCCAAGAGTGGGTGGAAGCAGTGGTGAGATGTGCTAAGCTTCCAGCTACCGCATTTACACGGTGCACTGAAAAATCATCTGGACACTGTGTGAGAGGTTCATCATCAGTATCTTTACAAGCTTCTAACTCTGTGCAGCACGCCTGTGTGCAGTTGATACGCAGCCTTCTTAGAGAAGGGTATCAAATTGGCCAGCATGCTCTTTGCAAGCAATACCTAGACAAACTCAATCTTCTTCTACGAGGAAATCTGTCTTCGGGTTGGCAGCTGAACATCCAGGAAACCCAGGAATTACAAGTGTGTCTAAAACAAGTTATAAGAAGTATAAAGGACAGAGCATTGAATACCCCTGTGCCTATAGGAAACAATGCAAACTCTACAACTTTGCCTGCCACTTCTATAAAGCAAGAGAAGAGTGCATGTGGTGAAGGATGCAAGGTGAGTGTACATGGTAGAGATGCCCTTTGTTCACCATTTGCTGTCAGACCGAAAGAAGACGGAGATGAAGATTGTCAAGAGAACCTATTCTCTAGAAGAAAGAGTGCCTGGGAAGAGGAAAGTATAGATACATCTAAAAGTTCAAGATCTTGGACATCCACAGAAGGCCTCTTGATGAATATTAAAAAGGAAGTTGATGACTTTACAACTCAGGAATATGACTGGCCACAGAACTCTTTGGCAACAAAAGTATGTGGGAAAGTTCAGGAAAACAGGAGCAATGATCTTGTGGCTGGGAAATGCAATATGGATAATCAGTGCTTTAATCCAGATGTCCAGCATTTAGATTTCAGAACAAGTGAAGAGTTGGAAAACAAATGTGAAGCAGGACCCATAACACCAATGCGTCTGGCTGTTCAGACTCATGTTGATTCTCCAGAACATGTTTACAGCTCGGATGTAAAACAAAGCAATATGTCTTCCAGTTCCTCTTCAAAGTTTAAGGTAGATGCATATAGACTCACAAATTTGAAAAACAAGGTACAGAAAACTGAATGGCCCTCAGAAGTAGCACAGCCAGCAAAGCCGCACCACTTGAAAAACTGCAGTTTAGCAACAAGCGCTTCAAAAGCAGTGGTAGAGCAACCTAAGCTTTGCACTGGCTATCTGTGTACAAGCAAAGATTGTCATAAACATCAGGGAGTGAATTCTTGGTGTGAAAAGGAAATCTCTGTTGATACTCTATCTTCAAGGAGTTATGAAAGTATGCAGGAAAAAAATACCAACAGTGCTTTTCAATCCGGACTGGTCCCCACTAAACATGTATCAAAGGAAACACCGTTAGATTGCTCTAGCTCCTCTAAAAATGAACCTGGTATGCAGGAAAATGAAGATGACCGTATTTTGCTTTCAGGGATTAGCGACACCTTGCTGAAAAAAGTATCCACTGAAGAAAAATCAAGTTCACTGTTAAAGTCTGTGTTTAAGAAAGACACTGACATGCAGATTTCAGACCGGGAACAGCCTAATTTAAATGACTTGATTAAATATGACTGTAAACATCAAATTTCAAAGACATTTTGTATGGATAAAACGTCAGCAAATGGTCGTGTTCCATCTAGCTCTGAAAATAAGAGAGATATATCCAACACTGCTTCTCAGATCAGGCCACTGTCAATGAAGTGTGAATCAAGTGATAGGTTGTTCAAGTTTTCAGAGTATTTCAAGAGAGAAAACAATTCAGTGGGGAAGAAAGAGGAAAATTTTGTGAAGATGGTTTCTGAACATAATACTTTAACAGACTCCCAGGTTGATAGAGAACTCAGTAAATTATCTTTAGCTGCATATGCCACAAGTGTCAATTTTCCCTTTGATTCAAGCCAAGAAAGCTCAGTACGTCATAATGTATGTGGTATTAAAAGGAAAGTGAAAGGTGCTGTAAGATCTTCCAGTGATGGCCAAAGTACCAAGTCTCCCTGTGATGCAGATTTCCTTGACAATCAAGTCATTATAATTTCAGACTCTTCAGATGAAGAAGGTGACAAGGAGGAAACAAAAAAAAAGAATGAAAATGTGTGTCCTGAAAAGCAGCCTCCAACTTCCAGCTGCATTTCTGGTAGTGATAACAAAACAGAATCAAAGACACCAAGTTCTCCCTTGTCACTGGAAGACTGTGAGTCTCAGTACTTTGAGTTTGAAACAGAAGTTGATGTCTTCTCAGTTTGGCAAGATACTCAAGCATATAGTACGGAAGCAACTCAAGAGTATAAGCAAGATGATGTTTCAACAACAGCTGATAGCAGTAATTCAGGTGGCTTTCTGAGCGATCACACAAATGAATGGGGTTATGATGTGGATTACGTAAGTGGTGATACCATGGAGGAAGAAGCAAGCTTGACAGAAAAGCAGATGGAAAATACTTCTCATCAGAAAGAAGCTGATGATACAAAAGAAGTAACTAATTCAGCACTGCAAGAATCTGTTAGTAAGGGAAATGCAAAAGATCAGCTAGAGAATTTTGCAGACAAAGGTACTATTGCTAAAGACTTCACCCTGGACTCAAAATTGACTGAACCCCGAGCATCTACATCTAACATGTCATTAGCTTCAAAGTTGGCCCTTAAGAAAAATAGTGCGAGCCCAAGGAAGAATCAAGCAAAATCTAAGGTAGCAAGAACTATTCAAAGAAGTCCTAAAAGCTTTCCTGTTCTTAAAACAGTACAAAGTAAAAAAATACTTCAAAGTACATCAAGAAATTCTCAACCTGGCAGGTCAGTGCCTGCTGTGGTTCCTCCAAGGAAAGTTCGGCAGTGCCCTGCACCAGCATCAACTGTAGAAAAACTTGGTCTGAAGAAGGCGCCCCGCAAGGCGTTTGAATTATCCCAACGCACTTTAGAGAGCCTAGCTCAATTGCGCAGCTATGGTAAAGCGGCAGGAAGAGTTGGAGTCGCACAGAAACAGAAGATTAAACTAATTGCTCCTCAGAGCTTGTCTGTAAAACATAACAAAAAATTGCTAGCCTGCCAAGACCTTCAGTTTTTAAGGCAGACAAGGCCTCAAAAAAGTGTGAGAGTGAAAAATCTTGCAGGAAGTTCTGAGAGTAGAAACAAAAAAGTTAGCAAAGTGGATACAAGATCTATGAAACAAAATCCTATGAAACAAAATCCTAGAAGCTTTGAACTGGCTTCTGTCGAAGGATCTGTTGAAAACCAAAGAGAGAAAAAAAGGGAGGAGACTGTTTGTCCCTTTGCCAGCGAGAGAAAATTTGAAAACCTCTCTGTGGAGGAGGAAATGTGTCTCTCTAAAATGCTTAGTTCTTCAGACTTGAACAGAAAATTGGAGGATAACAGTATGATGGTTCCTCCTGTACCTATGGATTCAAGTGTCTCTTCTGCTGCACTTGTTGCAGGTGATAAAGATGAACCCTCGGGAAAAGGTTGCATTGTCCAGCCTGAGGGTGAGAAGACAACTTCAAAAGCAAATGGGTGTAAATCAGATGGAAACAGTGAAGAAGATGATGATCTATTTTTAACTCAGTTAGATCCTGTGGATATGGAATTATGTTCTGAGGAGGAAAGTGTTCAAGATACTACTAGGACTAGTAAAAAAACAGAGGAAATGGATACTACTGAAAACCTTCAGCAGAATGACTCCTTGACTATTGTGAAATGTAAGTACAAAGACTGTGTGGAAAAAGTGGAAAAACCAGGAGAGTACTGTAGTAAGCATTCAGCCAGCAGCTCAGATGCGGATCACTTGTTTGCCAAACCTTCTCTCCTGCCACCTTCTAAAACAAGAAAGCCTTCCACTACCAAAATTTTCAGCTCGGCAAGTTCTTCACGGAATGCAGCCTTCAGCAAGGATCTTGAAGATGTTAAAAAGCTACCTCCAGCTTCAAAAAGCAAAGTGAATGCAGTGAAACCGGCGGTGGTCAGGCCACCAAATGCTAAGGCTGTACCAACAGGGAATCAAACATGCAAGTCTCCAAGTTTCAGTAATGTACCTCAACCCTGTATTTCTAATAACGTTCTCCAGCCACAAAATAGACAGAACGACAATGCTTCAAATATTTCTAGAAGGCCTGGACGAGAAGCACGTTATTCTTTTCTTGGCGCTCAGCATCGTGATCATAGTATTTTTGTTAATGAAGTCCTAAAGTGGACTTACGAAATGTTCGCAAACTCCAGCCAGTTTGGACCTCCAAGTAATCTCCTGCAGTCTCTAGTAGCCCCTGTTCCTGTCCAATTTCAGGGATACAATGACTATTTTAATACATTTTTCCCCTTGATGATGCTAAATGCCTTTGAAACGGTAAGTAGCTATCTGCCTCTTAGTTTGTTTTCATCAACCCTAGTAAATTTTACTAAGAGAATAAAAACTGGTTTATGTCCTCTGTTTACCTTCTGAAAATGTTCAGATACAGATCTGAATAGAGGAGTGAATATTTCCCCTAAATGTAGACAGTTGTGTTTAAGATTAGGGATTGTCAGTGTTATTCATTTCGGTGAAGCTTTTTATTCTTTCGGCGCGCATCCACAATAGCATGTAAAAAATGGGAAAAAGGGGGTGGTTCCTCTTTCTTTATAGCATATAAAGCTTAAACCAGAAATTTTTGTTTAAGAAACTGAGGTCTTTCAATGACAGTGTCTGTAAAAGAGGATAAGAATGTAATGTTTTGATTTATGTTGAGAACTTATGTGAGAGGGTAGGTTAATGTGAGAATTTTTTTTTTTCCAAACAGTTTAACTTTACAGTTTAATAGTAAGAAAACGCAGTGCTCCTTCAATTAAAGTCTGTATGCTTTCAAGTTCAGTCGTTGCTTCACTTCTCTCATAGAAATAAGGTAGAAAACAAAGTCAGTATCAGGATAATACTGGTATTTTAAGGTGAACATGCACTCAGGGTGAACCCACGTTTGTTTTGAAGAGCTTTGTAGGAAAGTACGTTAAATGGGGAGTGGGTGGGGAGAAAGTACTTTCGTTTGCCCTATGTGTGTTTATATGTAATGTGTATGCATATATTAAAGAAATGGGTAAGACTCTTGAATGTCTTGTACTTGACAGTCTGTTACCTTTCGTTGATTAGTATGTTTGCCCTTTGAGTCATGATAAGCTATTCTGATACACTAAACCCTTCAAAGTATTTTTATTTAGCTTTTACTTTCCAACATGTAGCTGGCACAAGAGTGGATAGAAAACCAGAGAGTAAGAGAGAAGAGTTACTACTTCTACTTACAGAACAACTGTGCCGAATTGAATACAGCAGATTTTACAGGTAAGAGGGTGTTCTGATTTTCTTCTAATTTTCAAGTAGACAGTGCCTTAGAGTGAGCTAGCACGTACAGGTAGAAATTTTTTTTATTTGCTTTAAATACAGAAAGGATCTTGAATTTGCTATTCTACAGAATGCATGTAATGGAAATGTGTTTTGCAGGGTATTTGTGCCTTAAGTGTTCAGTACAAAAAGATACTTGATTGCTGGTGGAATACTTTCTATCTCACTCATTTGGGATTTTGTTTCAGTTTCATTTGGTAAATAAAATAGTCCTTGGCTTGGTCTGTTTTTATACAGTGCTCAGTGCTGTGTTCCGTCTTAAGAATGTAGGATGAAGTTAAAACTCTTCATAGTCTTTTGCCATAGCTTTTAATAGCTTTAAAAGTTAGCAGATGGGTATTACTGAAGTATATGCAGTATGTTAATGGTAGTACTTCTATAGTCAGAAAGTAATCGTAACCATTTTTCTTTTAATGTTCTAATTTTAAAATGTATTTTGGGTAGCTCATTTTCGAGAAAGTGATTTGGCAAGGCAGCTTCATCCGAAGGAGGATGACTTAATCTTTTTGGTGGTCCAAAAGAAAAAAGACACCTTTAGGGAAGAAAGTGAGATGGAGAACCACATAGTGAGTCACGTTGGTCTTGTGACACGATTTTCTCGTGCATCTGGCTGTTTAACCAGTAAGTAAATGGGGTTGAAATAAAAGTGGGATTCTTCTTGGTACCGTAAAATGCTTCTTCATAGCTGGCTGTTGATAATTGTAAATTAAAACACTTCCCTCGGAGGAAATGCGATTGTTTTTCCACTGTAGCATGTCTGTTCCATGCTAGAAGCTTCATAAAAAGCCAGGAACTGAAGCTGCAGACCTGCTTTCCATGCATTTTTCTAGGGGCTTCCTTCAATATAGGTGTTAATACTTTGTGTAAGAACAGAAGCTAATGATGAGTAAGTGCTCTGCATACATCTTTAGGAGTGCATTGCTGTAAGATATGAAGTGCCATGAAATTCAGTGGTCTTACTAAAATTTTTGCTGTCTTCTGGAACTGAAGTTGTGAATTGCCGGGATTACCAAGTACCAAGATCAGTACTGCCTGATTAAAACAGTGATCTGTGTTACAGAACACTGGTGGGTTTGTTTTGATTTGTTTTTTTTATTTGGGGGGAGATGCGGGGTGGCAGAAGGAGTTTGGGTGTTCTGCAAGAATTAGTTGTTGGCTCCCTAACAGAAGGCAGCACCTGGTTCTGGTGAATTCCTTTGAGTGACCTGTTTGAATACTTTTCAGTTAACAATTTGGATATTCTTTGAATTAACTTGTGTTGTTTTTTTTTTTTTCTCCCTCCCCTTTTAATAGGACAAAAGGAGCAGCATACAGTCTGTCATCTTTCTGTGCAAACCCGAGCCAATTTGTCATTCTTTGTAAATAAGCAAGTGAGGTGTGTGGTGGTTGGCTCCCTGGTGACCACACACCGAACATTCAAAGGTCTACTACTATTGAGCAGGAGTCCCCTGGCTAAACCCATCATAAATCCAAGTTACAACGACTTCTGTCCCAGAGATTTGCCCGTAGCTTCAGAAAGTGCTGTAAGTCCTGCAGCTAGAATTGATAGTTAGGGATGACAAAGTGGGCATTTGGATCTTGTGAGTTTTTCGAAACTGATCTTGCATGCTGTCTTTTGAGATGACGGAGTGCAAATAGACAAGTTTCAAAAGCACTGAGGTTTTCAGTGTTGATTGATTGGGTGGATAGGAGTGTGAATTTGCTCAGGTGTTTCTGCTGTATTGACATAGATACTAGTACTGCCCTTTAAACAGCTTTCAGTTTTTTTTCTTTACTGGAGAGGAGTCTGTTCAGGAAATAAGGTGTAGTATGGAAAAGGAAATGCAAAATAAAGGTGTGTAAATAAAGGTGTGTAGAGTAAACAAAACCTGGATTACAGCTTTTGAGTCAGGATTGGGTGTGCATCTAGAGCAAACCTAGAATCAAAACCTTCCATGCCGTTGAAGTTTTTGAGTCATAACTAGAGGTGTAGGAGACATCCTGAAAATACATAAAATGAACATGGAAGGTTTGATCAACATAAAGTAATTAATTATTTTTTTCCCTGTCTTTTCCTTCAGGCCTCGGATATGAATGAATACAACGAAGATCAAAAGAGAGCCATTGAGACAGCTTATGCCATGGTAAAGCAACATCCAGGGCTTGCCAAGATCTGCCTCATCCATGGACCACCTGGAACAGGGAAATCAAAAACTATTGTTGGACTTCTGTCTCGTGTTTTGAGAGAAGTAAGTGAACGTGATGGGATCATCATGTGCTGGTGTTTGGTTTACCAATGGAAGTGAATGATCGCTTAAACTAAATGGAAGTGTAGTAGTGGTAATTACTGGGAGGTAATTCATTAAGATGACTTAATTCAATCTGTACTGCATAGGGTGTAAAGGAGGAAATAATACCTTTTGGGCATGTTGGAAAACACTTATTTTATGGAACTTAAAAAGTAAAATCAAGAAAACATGCACAATCAGTAGTATAAACATAAAACTTTTTGTTACATAAAAAAAGTACTATTTGATTTATTAAAGAATGTTAGTTGCCCTGTTCCCTTTTAATGGTTTTCATATTAGCATCCAGTAGATTCATCAGGTACATAATTGTTGAAGGGAATTTATGCAAATAGTATTAATACATTTGACTTCTTACTCAGTGTAAGACATACCTTAAGAGATACTAAAGTGTAATAGTCCCCATACTCTGCATACTGATTAAGATGAGCATACAGTCTGGCTTTTAAATCACAAATGAAAACAATCTAAAGAGCCTGTTTTGGTTTATTGTTAATTAATCTACAGAACACTAGGAATTGCAAAACAACTCAAAAAGCAAATTCCAAGATCAAGCCAAACCGTTTTCTAGTTTGTGCACCATCAAATGCTGCTGTTGATGAACTCATGAAAAAGATCATCGTTGCATTTAAGGAAAAATGCCAAAACAGACAGGAGCCTTTGGGTATGGTTTATTTTAAAATTCTGTTTATATGTTAAATAGACAAAACCTGAAGGAGTAACTGGAACAGTTGATTACATATAATACTTGTATGCTACTCTAAGCAGCTTTTTTCTCTTGCAGAACATGACTGGTACATCCTCATACTGT
Organism: Phaethon lepturus; assembly: GCF_000687285.1. NCBI lineage: Eukaryota > Metazoa > Chordata > Aves > Phaethontiformes > Phaethontidae > Phaethon > Phaethon lepturus. The sequence goes on along the minus strand of NW_010562008.1, from coordinate 16,696 downwards.
TATTAATTTTAATGTGCTTTTCTAAAAGGTGTATTATGTTTTTTTAAAATAAATTGTACTTTGTCTTTATAAAGACCTTGACACTTTCCTCATAGTGTTAGTTTCAGTTCACCAGTTTTTCTAAGTACTCCTTAAAGATTTGAACACAAGACTATTACATTGATTTTTGAATAAAATTGAGAGCCTCTCCCTTTTTTTCCCATCCTCTTAGTTTGTTGCTAATACAAAGTAGATGAATTCTGAACAAGGCATCTAGTCTGTACTGGGGAAAAAAATCTACACTGTAACAAAATGTTAATTCGGTTTGACTTAGCAGCTGCATTACTGATGGTACTCGGTAATTTTCTAACTTAGGAATTCTGTAAATTTTAAATAAAGAAGCCTGGGGATAAGAGGTGGTTATGTTGATTCGAAATTACATTCTTAACTGTTAGCCACCACTAAAACATCAGCAACATCTGTTTCCTTTAGAGTTCAGAATTACTGATTTTTTTTTTTTTGTAGCTGTGTTCAGATAAGTACAAGTGAATTGTTGCAAACCCCTGAAAAGCAGAAAAAGGAAAAGCCTTGTTTGATATCCATGATGTTTAAATTTTTTCTCTCTCATACCAAAGTGCAGAGATGATTGGAGCAGTCTAAAAATATTTTGGCTCTGATTTTGTAAACAGGGAATTGTGGTGATATCAAATTAGTGCGACTTGGTGCTGAAAAAGCAATCAACAGTGAAGTCCGGGGATTTAGCCTGGATAAGCAAGTTGAACACAGAATGAGTAAGTAACATGCAAATCACTTTTCTTCAGTCTTCTTTAAGAGCTTGATGATCATAGAATTATATTATCTTTGGGTTGGAAGAGACCTTTCAAGGCCATCTAGTCCAAGCCCCTGCAGTGAGCAGGGACATCTTCCACTAGATCGGGTTTTTCAGAGCCCTATCCAACCTGACCATGAATGTTTCCAGGGATGGGGCATCTATCACCTCTCTGGGCAACCTGTGGCAGTGTTTCACCACCCTTATGGTGAAAAATGTCTTCCTTAGATCTAGTATAAATTTGCCCTCTTTTAGTTTAAAACCGTCACCTCTTGTCCTATCGCTACAGGCCCTGCTAACAAGTCTGTCCTCATCTCTCTTAGAAACCCCTTTTAAGTACTGACAGGCTGCAGTAAGGTCTCCCTGGAGTCCTCTTGCTGAGGGTGCACTAGATCCCACTGTCGATGGAAGATATTAAACAGTACTGGTCCCAGTATGGACCCCTGAGGGACACCACTTGTCACCGATCTCCAATCTGGACATTGAGCTGTTGACCACTACCCTCTGGATGTGGCCATCCAACCAATTCCTCATCCACCCAGCAGTCCACCCATCAAATCCATCTCTCTCCAATTTAGAGAGAAGGATGTTGTGGGGGACCGTGTCAGAGGCCATACAAAACTCCAGATAGATGACATCTGTAGCTCTTCCCTAGTCCACTGACGTGGTCACTCCATCACAGAAGGCCACTAGGTTGGTCAGGATGAAGTTTTACACGTGGAACCGCGTGTCCTTTAAGAAAGACGATCTGGTAAAAGATTTTTATGCCACAGCGCTTTGTAAGTGTTGTTTTTCTCAGTCTTAGTTGGAAAGTGTCAGCTTACATATGGCCTAAGATCTAAGCAAAACCAAAGAAATAAACAGATGACAACTTGTTTGTTTGTTTTTTTTTTTAAAGAAATTACAATAAATGCATGTTAAAGCCATCACTTTTAAGCAATGCAGCTATGCAGCATTTGAGAGCCACAGTTGGAACCAAGTCTCATTATCTTCGTTCTGCAAGATACAAGATACGAACTCAGTAGAAAAAGGGAAAATGCAACAAAAAATGAGTTTGTCCATTTGTTCTTAATGACTTAACACTTGCTTTCAGTCATGCATCTTACTGCAACATAGTTTTTCTATTCCTCCTGTATGTTTTCCTTTGTTCTATCATAGAACGAAAGCCAGCTGACTGTGACCAGGATATTCAGAAGAAGAAAGCAGCTCTGGATCAAAAGCTGGACATGCTGTCTCGTCAGCGTGCCATGCACAGATGTGAGAAGAGGGAGGTAGTAAGATAATAGTATTTTTAACCCTGTTTGTGTTTTCTGTCTTCATAACTGAATTCAAAGAGTAAAGAACTCTACCTTTTAATGCCACCCCTGAGCAGTAACTCTTTCTTCACCTGCTTTTTCAACTAATGGAAATGTTGGTTAGCACTGTGAAAGGGAATGAAGAACTTTACATCAGGAATTTTTTTTATCGTCTTATACTAGTGTTTTCAACTGGTTGGTCATGCCACTTCTTACTCCAGTGTTGCATAGTCTTCATTTGGTTCTGTCACCAGTTAGCTTTTAGTGTAACCATATTTATAAATCTTAATGACTTAATTTGATTGTATACTTCAAAGCTCTGTTTTTGTTTAACTGGAAATAGTAAGATCTCCTTGTGATCTGAGATTTTTGGGATATGTGTTGCACTTGAAGATTTCAATTTTTTTTGTCTAAAAATTTGGCACTTCTGCTCAAATTACAGATTTCTGATGGTAAATTGTTTTCACAGTTGCACAGAAATGTAAGGTGTAGTATTGTGTGTTGCAAAGTCTAAATACATTTACAACTTTCTAAGAAACTGATCAGCTTCCTCAGACACAGTAAATATTAAAGGACAGTCTGAACAAGTCTAAACGTTTAGGAAATGAACTAGGGTGCATGAGGAAAAAAGGTATATGGGAAATGTGTGGTGTTAATGATTCCTGATATTTATATGTGGTTTCTCTTTATTTTATTTCCCATCTAGAGTCAGATGTTAGATGATGAAATTGGCAGACTTTCAAAGGAGAGACAACAGCTTGCTTCTCAACTAAAGGAGGTAGGAGTTTAGGGCAGCTCTTTAAGAAACCTCAGCTAATGTATGTGTATATACTTGCTATCCTTTAATTGTAGTGGAGATTTGGTTTTGATGTGGCTGGGATATAGACTAGTAGGTAAACAGATAAAAGTCATAAACTGATTAAGTTATGGACAGCCTGGTGTGAAATCAGGTGTACTCTGACTGCATATTGCAGAAAAAACCCCAAACGGATGGGAATATTCACTCTTAGAGTTAAGGGTGGATTTTAAACAAAATGTGGCATGTTTGGCAAAGAAGGTAATAGAAACGTGCCTGTCCTCATGTTCTAGGATGTATCATCTGCAGCACTTTCATGCACCTTATAGTCCTAGTGGAATTGAGATACTTTTAAATGTTTCTAAGTCAAGCAACAGCTGGAAGAATTTTTTTGTGTGGAAAGAGATAGGTTTGAAAGTGGAAATAAGCACTGATAGCAAAACAGTAATTAAGTCTGAGTAGCACGAACCACGGAATGAATGAAGGTTCATCTTTAATGAATATATGCTGACCCTTAATGGTCGTGGAGGCTAGGAGTTACAAATGTGATGGCAAACTAAACTTTGCTCGCAGTGTCTAGATTGCATAGCTGTAGAGATAAAGGAGTACTTCTTTCTAGTTTGCCACCTCAATGGCATTGATCTGTAATTTAAAGCGAGAGTAACACTTCGGTTAAGCCAACTGGTTACTTTCACTTGTAGTAGAGATAGTTTCACTGGGATGACGCATTATGCATGATCTGTTTGGCAGTTAGAATTGTCTAGGCAGTTAGAAATTGCTCTAAAGTTGTTCAAGAAAGCTAAAAGAAGACATGGTATCCTGTTGTACTTGAAGGTTCGGGGCCACTCTCAGAAAGTACAAGTGGATATCATCTTGGAGTCCGACATCATCTGCTGCACGCTGAGCACGAGCGGAGGAAGTCTGCTGGAATCTGCTTTTTGGAGGCAAGGACTTGATCCTTTCAGCTGTGTCATTGTGGATGAGGTCAGTAAAGCTATTTAGAACTAGAGTATGTTCTACCTCTAAAGGTCTGCCTTGTTCTCTGCTTAAGCTACTTGTGACTGGCTGCTGGTGTAATTCATGGTGGGTTGACTGCCCCATGCCCACCTTTTAACTGATAACCAGCCTATCCTGCCATGGAGAGCCATAAGAAGAAAGAATAACTTTTACTTGCTTTTTTTTCTGACTTGTTTGGTGCTTTAATGGCAGACAGCTTTTACTTAAAAGTCATGGCTAAAGTGTGGCTCTTGCTGTAGAGATTTCCAGGTGGTTGGGTTATATTGGTATCTGTTTGGAGAGCTCTGGATATTTAATAAGAAAAGAAGAATAT